>NC_088874.1:34229554-34385085 GCF_032884065.1 Artemia franciscana | reverse complement strand
GCGTTTTCCATGATTTTAGGTTCCCCCACCACAAACTTCCCCCCAATGTCACCAGATCCAGTCAGGATTTAAAATAAGAGCTTTGAGACACAATATCCTTCTAAATATCAAACTTCATTAAGATCTGATCACCCATTTGTAAGTTACAAATACATCTTTCTAATTTTTTCAAATTAATATAACATAATAACCTTACCCAATTGTAGAAACGAATCATAATTTTGAGTGAGAAGCCCCTTAAAAGTTCAAAGTCTTATCTGTGTTACTCAGTCTACATTTTTCAGTCTATAAACAACTTTGTTTGAAAATGAGCTGTAATAATTGCGAAATCGATTTATTTAATGGAATACTTCAATTTGCCACAGATGATGCAATTTTAGAACTGTATTATAACCATGGCATGTTATTGAGGAGCATAGATTGCCCAGTTTGTGGCCAGACTTGCGTTAAATCTGGAATTTATTTCCGTTGCCAGAAAACCTGGCGTATATCCATTCGTGATGGCCGTGAGTTTGAAACAACAAAGTGTAATTTTGGAAAATCTATCTTTCATAAAACGTGGCTGGAACGCTCACAACTCGCTCTACAACAGAATTTTCGGTTTATGATGATGTGGCTTCAGACTAATGCTTCAAGAGAGGAATTGATATTCAATAATGTTGGTATTTCTAAACAAACAATTGTGGATTGGAGTATGTTCTGTAGAGAGGTTTGTATTTACGCTTGTCACTCAAGTACTGTTCATTTGGGGGAGAATGAATAATTGTTGAGATAGATGAAGCAAAATTTGGCAAGCGTAAGTACAATCGTGGTCGAATTGTCGATGGTGTTTGGGTATTTGGTGGTATAGAGCGATTTACTGGAAATTCATTCATGGTTGCTTTGCCAGATAGAAGTAGTGCTACGCTGTTGGGAATAATACGTGACAGAATCCTGCCAGGTACAACAATAATCAGTGACTGTTGGAGGGCCTATGACTGCCTAGCCCACCATGGCTTTCAGCATTTGCGTGTCAATCACAGCCTAAATTTTGTTGACCCTACAACAGGAGCCCATACCCAAAATATAGAACGGACATGGAGGGAAGTGAGAGATAACATCCCCTCTTATGGTAGAAGAGAAGAACATATGGAAGGATACCTTGCAGAGTATTATTTCAAAAAAAAAAATATTCCGTCAGATTGAGAATGCCTTATTTCATGAATTTCATATCGGAGCTTTATAACCCTTCATCAGGCTAAAATATAACTGGAGTCCAGACGTTGAAATATAGCATAATCTTATAAATACTAAAGAGAGAAAACGGGTATAATTTCAACAAAAAGTGGAAACAATATATTTTTTTTGAATAAATGAAACTTTGAATAATGATTTATTCTTCCCAGCAGTTCAAACTTGCCCCGCATATTTGGATGATAAATTTGAGGAAGTTTATGTGAGTAACAGAGGAGTGACATGTTTGAGGTTTTAAACAGTTAATTGATTTACCATTGAAAGAAGTTGTTTCAAGCTGATAGCAGAAATAAAAGAGAAGGATATTTTGATGAAATGAAAAATCAAGACGGGAGGCTCGTCAAGGATTATATTTCGATAAATCAACTATTTATATTGCAAGTTTTGTTTGGATAAATAAACTTTTGAATAAATGAAACTTTGAATAATTATTTATTTTTTCTAGCAGTTTAAACTTGCCCCGCATCTAGGACCACTGGGTCGATACGATCACCCCTGAAAAAAAAAACAAAAAAAAAACAAACAAATAAACACGCATCCGTGATCTGCCTTCTGACAAAAAACACAAAATTCCACATTTTTAAACAGTTCGTGGTAACGAGCTGTAGTAAGGAGCGACCAGGCTCAATAGTAACCAAAACTCTAAAAAAATGGAATTTTGATACCAATAGTTATATCAAAAGAATGGCATTTTAATGCTGATTTTAAAAAAAACTTAAAATGATTTTAAAAAAAAACTGAAAAAACTTGCCTCATTTTAGAAAAACTGGGGAAACATCTTAACAAAAATCACACATCAGATTCAGCGTATCAGAGAACCTTGTTGTGGAAGTTTCAATCCCCAATCTATAAAAACGTGGAATTTCGCATTTTTTGCCAGAAGACAAATCACGGATGCGTGTTTATTTGTTTTTTTTTTCCAGGGGTGATCGTATCGACTCAGTGGTCCCATAATGTCGCGAAAGGGCTCATTCTAACGGAAATGATAATCTCTAATACCCTGTTTAAGCGACCAAAAAATTGGAGGGCACCTAGGCCCCTTCCCACGGTCATTTTCCCCCAAATTCACCGGATCAAAATTCTGATATAGCCATTTTATTCACCACAGTCGAAAACCCCAATAACTATGTCTTTGAGGACGACTTATTCCCCCGCAGCCCCCGTGGGAGGGGCTGCAAGTTACAATCTTTGACCAGACGTTTTCAGGGGGATTTTTTGGTTTGGGGGGGGATATTTGAGGGGGAGGGTTACCGGGGAGGATTTTTCCATGGACGAACTTCTCATGGGGAAGAGACTTTCAATGGAGGGGGCGCAGGATTTTCTAGCGTTGTTTAAAAAAAAACAATGAAAAAATAAACATGAAGTTTTTTTTCTACTGAAAGTAAGAAGCAGCATTAAAACTTAAAACGAACAGAAATTATTACGCATCTGAGGGGTCTACCTCCTCGTAATACCTCACTCTTTACGCTAAAGCATTTTTAGTAATTTCAACTATTTATTCTACGGCCTTTGTGATTCAGGGGTCATTCTTAAGGAATTGGGAAAAATTTATGCTTTAATATCAAGAGCGAGGTATCGACGATGGGTGAGCCCCCTCAATACGCAATAAAAACATACGAATATTGAAGTTCGCTACGTAATTTAATTCGTAAGTTCCGTATATTTTTTCTGTCTGCACATATAGTAATGGTTACTAAGAAGTGTACAGACGTTTTCAGGGGGATTTTTTGGTTTGGGGGGATATTTGAGGAGGAGGGTTACCGGGGAGGATTTTTCCATGGACGAACTTCTCATGGGGGAAGAGACTTTCAATGGAGGGGGCGCAGGATTTTCTAGCGTTGTTTAAAAAAAAACAATGAAAAAATAGACATGAAAAGTTTTTTTTTCTACTGAAAGTAAGAAGCAGCATTAAAACTTAAAACGAACAGAAATTATTACGCATCTGAGGGGTCTACCTCCTCATAATACCTCGCTCTTTAGCTAAAGCATTTTTAGTAATTTCAACTATTTATTCTACGGCCTTTGTGATTCAGGGGTCATTCTTAAGGAATTGGGAAAAATTTAAGCTTTAATATCAAGAGCGAGGTATCGACGATGGGTGAGCCCCCTCATATACGCAATAAAAACATACGAATATTGAAGTTCGCTACGTAATTTAATTCGTAAGTTCCGTATATTTTTTCTGTGTGCACATATAGTAATGGTTACCTTCTAAATATCAAACTTCATTAAGATCTGATCACCCATTTGTAAGTTACAAATACATCTTTCTAATTTTTTCAAATTAATATAACATAATAACCTTACCCAATTGTAGAAACGAATCATAATTTTGAGTGAGAAGCCCCTTAAAAGTTCAAAGTCTTATCTGTGTTACTCCTGTTAAAGGCCTTTTAAAGATACTTGTTTACGGGTTTAAAGACCTTCATTCCAGTCTTAACTATACCATAAAGGTGATAATTGTTTCTCAATGCAGGTGAAGTAATTATGAGTAATTATGGAATATAGTAGCTTGCTCCTTACTGCTCCTTACTTTCAGTAGAAAAAAAACTTTTCATGTTTATTTTTTCATTGTTTTTTTTTAAACAACGCTAGAAAATCCTGCTCCCCCTCCATTGAAAGTCTCTTCCCCAATGAGAAGTTCGTCCATGGAAAAATCCTCCCCGGTAACCCTCCCCCTCAAATATCCCCCCCAAACCAAAAAAATCCCCTGAAAACGTCTGGTCAAAGATTGTAACTTGCAGCCCCTCCCACGGGGGCTGCGGAGGAGCGGAGGAATAAGTCGTCCTCAAAGACATAGTTATTGGGGTTTTCGACTGTGGTGAATAAAATGGCTATCTCAGAATTTTGATCCGGTGAATTTGGGGGGAAATGACCGTGGGAGGGGGCCTAGGTGCCCTCCAATTTTTTGGTCACTTAAACAGGGTATTAGAAATTATCATTTCCGTTAGAATGAGCCCTTTCGCGACATTATGGGACCACTGAGTCGATACGATCACCCCTGGAAAAAAAAACAAATAAACACGCATCCGTGATTTGTCTTCTGGCAAAAAATGCGAAATTCCACGTTTTTATAGATTGGGGATTGAAACTTCCACAACAAGGTTCTCTGATACGCTGAATCTGATGTGTGATTTTTGTTAAGATTTTTCCCCAGTTTTTCTAAAATGAGGCAAGTTTTTTCAGGCTCGTAACTTTTGATGGGTAAGACTAATCTTGATAAAACTTTATATATTTAAAATCAGCATTAAAATGTCATTCTTTTGATATAACTATTGGTATCAAATTCCATTTTTTTAGAGTTTTGGTTACTATTGAGCCTGGTCGCTCCTTACTACAGCTCGTTACCACGAACTATTTAAAAATGTGGAATTTTGTGTTTTTTGTCAGAAGGCAAATCACGGATGCGTGTTTATTTGTTTGTTTTTTTGTTTTTTTTCAGGGGTGATCGTATCGACCCAGTGGTCCGATAAGATGGGTTCACCTCCTCCTTATACCTCGCTCTTTACGAAACGCATATTTTTACTAATATCATTTACTAATTACTGAAAACATTCGTAAGAAATTAAAAGTGCTAGTTGCATTTTTAAGTAACAAAAACATTGAAGGGCAACTAGGCCTGCTCCCCCGTTCGTTTTTTCTCAAAATCATTGGATCAAAGCTACGAGAAAGCCATTTAGCCAAAGAAATAAATATACAAATTTCGTTTTAATTATTCATTCACTGAGAGCCAAAATCAAAACATGCATTGATTCAAAAACTTTCAGAAATTAAATAAAAAAGTTTTTTTTTAACTGAAAGTAAGGAGCGACATTGAAACTTAAAACGAACAGAAATTAATTTGTACATGAAAGGGGCTGCTCCTTCCTCAAAACCCCACTCTTTACGCTAAAGTTTGACTCTTTCTCTCAACTCTTATTAGTTTTTTTGTCTTCAGAAATAAGAAGAATAAAAAGCTTGTTGTAAAGAATAGACAAAAAATATCAGTTTAATTGAAGCACTTTTAGACGAAAATATAACTTTCTTCTGAGATTTTGAACATATCTCCTATTCAAGGAAACAAACCAAAATTTTGTTTTCAGAATATTAATTCATTTTTCTATCAAACAGTTTGTGGTAACGAACTATAGTAAGGAGCGACCCGGCTCAATAGTAACCAAAACTCTAAAAAAATGAATTTTGATATCAATAGCTACATCAAAGAATCGAATATATATGATTTTAAATATATAAGTTTCATCAAGTTTAGTCTTACCCATCAAAAGTTACGAGCCTGAGAAAATTTGCCTTATTTAGGAAAATAGGGGGAAACACCCCCTAAAAGTCGTAGGATCTTAGCAAAAATGACACCATCAGATTCAGCGTATCAAAGGACCTTACAGTAGAAGTTTCAAGCTCCTATCAACAAAAATTTAGAATTTTGCATTTTTTGCCACAAGACAGATCACTGATGCGTGTTTATTTGTTGTTTTTGTTTGTTTGTTTTTTTTCCCCAAGGGTGATCGTATCGACCCAGTGCTCCTAGAATGTCGTGAGAGGGCTATCCTAACGGAAATTGAAAGTTTTAGTGCCCTTTTTAAGTGATCAAAAAATTGGACCCCTCCCTCGCTCATTTTTCTCCCAGTTCAAATCCGGATCAAAATTCTGAGATAGCCATTTTATTCAGCATAGTCGAAAAATCTAATAACTATGTCTTTGGGGACGACTTACTCCCCGACAGTCCCCGTGGGAGTGGCTGCAAGTTAAAAACCTTGATCAGTGTTTACATATAGTAATGGTTATTGGGAAGTGTATAGACACTTTCAGGGGAATGTTTTTGGCTGCGGGAGGGGTTGAGGGGATGGGGCTGTTATGTGGGGGGAGTTTTCCATGGAGGAATTTGTCACGGGGAAAAAGATTTCCATGAAGGGGGTGCAAGATTTCTTAGAATTTTTTTAAAGAACAATGAAAAAATAAGTATGAAAAGTTTCTTCAACTTGAGAGAGAGAGAGAGAGAGAGAGAGAGAGAGAGAGAGAGAGAGAGAGAGAGAGAGAGAGAGAGAGAGAGAGAGAGAGAGAGAGAGAGAGAGAGAGAGAGAGAGAGAGAGAGAGACAGAGAGAGAGAGACAGAGAGAGAGAGAGAGAGAGAGAGAGAGAGATCGGTAAGACTTCTGCTTATTTGTCCCACCAACTTTCATCCCAACCCCTCCAATCTAAGCGTTTTCCATGATTTTAGGTTCCCCCACCACAAACCTCCCCCCAATGTCACCAGATCCAGTCAGGATTTAAAATAAGAGCTTTGAGACACAATATCCTTCTAAATATCAAACTTCATTAAGATCTGATCACCCATTTGTAAGTTACAAATACATCTTTCTAATTTTTTCAAATTAATATAACATAATAACCTTACCCAATTGTAGAACGAATCATAATTTTGAGTGAGAAGCCCTTAAAAGTTCAAAGTCTTATCTGTGTTACTCAGTCTACATTTTTCAGTCTATAAACAACTTTGTTTGAAAATGAGCTGTAATAATTGCGAAATCGATTTATTTAATGGAATACTTCAATTTGCCACAGATGATGCAATTTTAGAACTGTATTATAACCATGGCATGTTATTGAGGAGCATAGATTGCCCAGTTTGTGGCCAGACTTGCGTTAAATCTGGAATTTATTTCCGTTGCCAGAAAACCTGGCGTATATCCATTCGTGATGGCCGTGAGTTTGAAACAACAAAGTGTAATTTTAGAAAATCTATCTTTCATAAAACGTGGCTGGAACGCTCACAACTCGCTCTACAACAGAATTTTCGGTTTATGATGATGTGGCTTCAGACTAATGCTTCAAGAGAGGAATTGATATTCAATAATGTTGGTATTTCTAAACAAACGATTGTGGATTGGAGTATGTTCTGTAGAGAGGTTTGTATTTACGCTTGTCACTCCAGTACTGTTCGTTTGGGGGGAGAAGGAATAATTGTTGAGATAGATGAAGCAAAATTTGGCAAGCGTAAGTACAATCGTGGTCGAATTGTCGATGGTGTTTGGGTATTTGGTGGTATAGAGCGATTTACTGGAAATTCATTCATGGTTGCTGTGCCAGATAGAAGTAGTGCTACGCTGTTGGGAATAATACGTGACAGAATCCTGCCAGGTACAACAATAATCAGTGACTGTTGGAGGGCCTATGACTGCCTAGCCCACCATGGCTTTCAGCATTTGCGTGTCAATCACAGCCTAAATTTTGTTGACCCTACAACAGGAGCCCATACCCAAAATATAGAACGGACATGGAGGGAAGTGAGAGATAACATCCCCTCTTATGGTAGAAGAGAAGAACATATGGAAGGATACCTTGCAGAGTATTATTTCAAAAAAAAAAATATTCCGTCAGATTGAGAATGCCTTATTTCATGAATTTCATATCGGAGCTTTATAACCCTTCATCAGGCTAAAATATAACTGGAGTCCAGACGTTGAAATATAGCATAATCTTATAAATACTAAAGAGAGAAAACGGGTATAATTTCAACAAAAAGTGGAAACAATATATTTTTTTTGAATAAATGAAACTTTGAATAATGATTTATTCTTCCCAGCAGTTCAAACTTGCCCCGCATATTTGGATGATAAATTTGAGGAAGTTTATGTGAGTAACAGAGGAGTGACATGTTTGAGGTTTTAAACAGTTAATTGATTTACCATTGAAAGAAGTTCTTTGAAGCTGATAGCAGAAATAAAAGAGAAGGATATTTTGATGAAATGAAAAATCAAGACGGGAGGCTCGTCAAGGATTATATTTCGATAAATCAACTATTTATATTGCAAGTGTTGTTTGGATAAATAAACTTTTAAATAAATGAAACTTTGAATAATTATTTATTTTTTCTAGCAGTTTAAACTTGCCCCGCATCTAGGACCACTGGGTCGATACGATCACCCCTGAAAAAAAAAAAACAAAAAAAAAAAAAAAAAAATAAACACGCATCCGTGATCTGCCTTCTGACAAAAAACACAAAATTCCACATTTTTAAACAGTTCGTGGTAACGAGCTGTAGTAAGGAGCGACCAGGCTCAATAGTAACCAAAACTCTAAAAAAATGGAATTTTGATACCAATAGTTATATCAAAAGAATGGCATTTTAATGCTGATTTTAAAAAAACTTAAACTGATTTTTAAAAAAAACTGAAAAAACTTGCCTCATTTTAGAAAAACTGGGGAAACATCTTAACAAAAATCACACATCAGATTCAGCGTATCAGAGAACCTTGTTGTGGAAGTTTCAATCCCCAATCTATAAAAACGTGGAATTTCGCATTTTTTGCCAGAAGACAAATCACGGATGCGTGTTTATTTGTTTTTTTTTCCAGGGGTGATCGTATCGACTCAGTGGTCCCATAATGTCGCGAAAGGGCTCATTCTAACGGAAATGATAATCTCTAATACCCTGTTTAAGTGACCAAAAAATTGGAGGGCACCTAGGCCCCCTCCCACGGTCATTTTCCCCCAAATTCACCGGATCAAAATTCTGAGATAGCCATTTTATTCACCACAGTCGAAAACCCCAATAACTATGTCTTTGAGGACGACTTATTCCCCCGCAGCCCCCGTGGGAGGGGCTGCAAGTTACAATCTTTGACCAGACGTTTTCAGGGGGATTTTTTTGGTTTGGGGGGGGGATATTTGAGGGGGAGGGTTACCGGGGAGGATTTTTCCATGGACGAACTTCTCATGGGGGAAGAGACTTTCAATGGAGGGGGCGCAGGATTTTCTAGCGTTGTTTAAAAAAAAAACAATGAAAAAATAAACATGAAGTTTTTTTTCTACTGAAAGTAAGAAGCAACATTAAAACTTAAAACGAACAGAAATTATTACGCATCTGAGGGGTCTACCTCAACGTAATACCTCACTCTTTACGCTAAAGCATTTTTAGTAATTTCAACTATTTATTCTACGGCCTTTGTGATTCAGGGGTCATTCTTAAGGAATTGGGAAAAATTTATGCTTTAATATCAAGAGCGAGGTATCGACGATGGGTGAGCCCCCTCAATACGCAATAAAAACATACGAATATTGAAGTTCGCTACGTAATTTAATTCGTAAGTTCCGTATATTTTTTCTGTCTGCACATATAGTAATGGTTACTAAGAAGTGTACAGACGTTTTCAGGGGGATTTTTTGGTTTGGGGGGATATTTGAGGAGGAGGGTTACCGGGGAGGATTTTTCCATGGACGAACTTCTCATGGGGGAAGAGACTTTCAATGGAGGGGGCGCAGGATTTTCTAGCGTTGTTTAAAAAAAAACAATGAAAAAATAGACATGAAAAGTTTTTTTTCTACTGAAAGTAAGAAGCAGCATTAAAACTTAAAACGAACAGAAATTATTACGCATCTGAGGGGTCTACCTCCTCATAATACCTCGCTCTTTACGCTAAAGTATTTTTAGTAATTTCAACTATTTATACGGCCTTTGTGATTCAGGGGTCATTCTTAAGGAATTGGGAAAAATTTAAGCTTTAATATCAAGAGCGAGGTATCGACGATGGGTGAGCCCCCTCATATACGCAATAAAAACATACGAATATTGAAGTTCGCTACGTAATTTAATTCGTAAGTTCCGTATATTTTTTCTGTGTGCACATATAGTAATGGTTACCTTCTAAATATCAAACTTCATTAAGATCTGATCACCCATTTGTAAGTTACAAATACATCTTTCTAATTTTTTCAAATTAATATAACATAATAACCTTACCCAATTGTAGAAACGAATCATAATTTTGAGTGAGAAGCCCCTTAAAAGTTCAAAGTCTTATCTGTGTTACTCCTGTCAAAGGCCTTTTAAAGATACTTGTTTACGGGTTTAAAGACCTTCATTCCAGTCTTAACTATACCATAAAAGGTGATAATTGTTTCTCAATGCAGGTGAAGTAATTATGAGTAATTATGGAATATAGTAGCTTAAAAAACAGTGAAAAGTTGAATTTTTCTAAGGTAAGCAAGGATTTACACTTTTAGTAGTAATATAGGATCAAATTTGACCAAAATATAAGCTGTAATGCACAAAAAACTGCGTTATATAGAGGAGGGGGAAGGGGTATAGTTAGGGATCTCAAAATAACTTCCCGGGATATACTTTAGCCTGTAGACACATCCCTGAAAGTTTCAATTCTCTAGCCCAACAACTTTCCAAGATAGCAAAAAGTCAATGGATTAGAATTTTACCAATAATTGATATTTTATAGGGAAATTTTTTGTTCAATCCATAGGCTATGCACTGAAACTAGTTTCTTAGCCTACCTCAACTAAACTCTGATAGTCCTGTTAGCCAACCTCTGATTAAAGTTTTATCGGACTAAAATAATTTTCATTCATCAGGGTAAACATAAGTTTCTTTGGGATACTCATTTATAATAGGCTATTTAAATGAGGATTTCTTTGTTTTTTCCAGGCTTCCCTGGAAAGAAGAAGTTAGGTAGAAGAAGAAGATAAGCTCTTCTTATCAAGCTTATCCTGGAAAGAAGATGTTAGCCTAGCTAATTTAATGTTAATATATTTACTTGTTATAGTAGGCTAGGCAAGATATTTCAAAGGCAATATACTTGTAAACGTGTTTAGAAGTCATACTGTCCATAAGTCATCATATTAGCAGCAAACTAGTCTAGTAGTAGAGTTACTACTATTAGTGTTTAGTACTAGCTTAGTTTCCTCAAGATTTGACATAGGCTAATTCATATTAGTTTGAGGTAAGAATAAATAGAGACATGATCTAACCTACTCTGGTATGTTTCAACAGATAAAAAGTGACTAAATTAGTGACCTAGTTTTGGGTATAGCAGTGCATGATGAATTTTTATGTTTTCATTGGTTTCATAGTTAAACCAGCGTCTCAACCAGTCAATTATTTTGTGCAAAACACATGACAATCATGGTTTGTCATGATTGCATGGATGCAGCTCAACCATACCCAGTGACTTACCTCAAACAGTATGTTTGGCTGGTTTGGAAAAAGCCTAGGCTATTTGGTAATATGGTATATTTTGAATTTTTACAGTACTTAATATGGTAAAAGGTGATCACACAACTCCATGTGGCTTTGGCACCTTTTCATTTTAATTCCTAATATACAAATTATTACCATAACAATTGTATCCTAGACCCCAGTCCCTTTTATTCCCTTCCAAATAACTTTTATTCCCTTCCAAATAACTTCTTTTTTTATTTCAACACTAGCTGTTGGGGTGGCGCTTCGCGCCACCCCAACACCTAGTTGGTGGAGGCGCTTCGCCCCCCCAAGCCCACCCCGCGCGTGTAAGTCGTTACGCGCCATATTGGTTACGCGCCATTGTAGTTGTGTCCCTCTGTCCCACCTGTGTATATAGATAGATATATATATGTTTTTAACTACGTAAAACTTGCGAATATACAACATTCTTTGCTGTCCCATTGTCTCTGCATATAAATAGATTGTCAGGTTTACCGACTCTTGAACTTGCAACATATAAAGGTCCATGGGAAAACAATCCGTATTCAGATCTATACCTCATGATTCTAATGATTGCCCTTGAGCTTTGTTGATGATTGCTAATTGACGATTCCCTGTGTCACCGTTGTCATTTATATATCCCCCTGTGCCCCCCGGCGTCCCCGTTGTAGTTGTGTCCCTGTGTCCCGGTCGTCATTTATATTCCATGTTTCCTGGTCGTCATTTGTGTCCCGGTGTCCCAGTCTGTGATTTCTCTTTGAGGGTCCCGGGCGTCATTTATATTCCTTGTGTCCCGGTCGTCATTTGTGTCCCGGTGTCCCGGTCTGTATATACATTCGTTTTTGAATTGGTCTTTTTTTTTAGATTTTTTCTTTTTAGTTTTTTTTATTTTTTATTTTTTTTTTAGTTTTGTTTTTCTCCTTTATTTTTCATTTTTTCATTTTTTTTCTTTTTTTTTTCTTTTTTAGTTTTTTAGCTTTTTTATTAGTTTTTAGTTTTTTTTCTTTTTAGTTTTTTTGTAGTTTTTACCTTTTTTTAGTTTTTTTTTACTTATGTCCTGGTCGTCATTTATACTCCCTGTGTCCGGGTCGTCATTTGTGTCCCGGTGCTTTGTTGATGGTGATTGCTAATCGAACATTCCTTGTGTCCCGGTTGCTTTCTCTTTGAGTGTACCGGTCGTCATTTATTTTCCCTATGTGCCGGTGTCCCGGTCGTCATTTGTGTCCCGATGTCCCGGTCTGTAATTTCGTCAGTCGAAAACATGACGTCAGTCGACAAACAAACATGACGTCAGTCGACACACACACACACACACACACAGACAACTTATTTTTATATATATAGATATTGTACATGCCCTATACATTCAACATAGCCTATTATGAGTATTATACATGCTCTTAATAAAGTGTAATATAACCTTTAGCTTAAGGACTGAGCAGTAGGCTAGGCATAGTGACTCCACTCACATATTACATATTTTCCTTTGTTTTAAGCTTGATTAGTGTTATTTACTTTTTAAATCATTAATGATCATTGTTATATTGTTTCATGATCTAATGAACATCATTTTGGCCAAGATTTTCCCATAAATCCTACAGCCTCTGGTTAAATGTTTTAACCCTTATAACAACCTATAAACAAAAAAGAGTAAGCTTGACTATTGTTATTTACTTTTTAAATCATTAATGATCATTGTTATATTTTTTCATGATCTAATGAACATCATTTTGACCAAGATTTTCCCATAAATCCTGCAGCCTCTGGTTAAATATTTTAAACCTTACAACAAATCTATAAAAAAAAAGAATAAAAAATTTGGAATGTTGAACATTGCAATGTTTTGAGCATCCATAATTTGATGGCTCAATTTTCATCGAGATCATATTACTTTTATGAGTTTTTCCATTTTTTTTCCAAAATTATGCAAATTTACTAACACTTTAATGTGTACACTTAAATATAACAATTTGACATACTTTGAATCTGGATAAAATGGAAATAGTTTTATCTCAGCTACAAAGGTCTTGGTCTTATTCCTTGCAGTCGCTAGGATTGATGCAGGGTCTCATAAAGGTCGTCAATTTACAAAAATGCTGGGTGGCAAATTTTTTCATAAAACACTTATATAATCTATGGGGGGGGGATTTTTTCAACACAAATGCTAGAAATACAAATACGAAATACAATACATTTCGATCTCCCTTCCTCCACAATTGGAACCCATGGACAAACATGTTCAGGTAAATATGAATAAAGTGTTCCACAACAGAACTTCTACTCAACCTTGACATTTAAAAAAACGTACTTATGTGTTATAATGTAAACAATGAAGAAGTGAATTTAGGTTAATCCTAATGAAATATACCTAAGTATCATGAAAATACAATACTTTAGAAACAAAATTTGGGCTATATATTTATAGATTAGGGGGATAGGGGTAAAGTATAGCTGCTCTGCATGCAAGGTGTGTTTGGCACTATTATGAAGAAGGAATTGCTTTCTAACTTCACACTGTCCAAAGACTTTACCACCCAAATACAAATACTTTACCCCTCCCTCTGACATAGTGGTGGGTTTATGGTTAGGTCTGCTTGCTCTGGTTTGGGTGTAAAGGAAGTTATTTTTTGTGACTGGTTTTTAATAGTTTAGTTTTTAATTGTTAAGACTGTCACTTTTTGCAAACAAGTTCGTTATAATAAGGAGGGGAAACTTCAATTTATTGTCAATTTATCTCTTTTAGCTCCTGTATACTTTTTTTTCGACTCATGAATGCTGTTTCAAAGCACCACTTTAGACTGTTATAATATTTTTTTTTCTAGGTTGCAAAAACAATATGTTATTATGAGAAGACAATACCAAAAATGAGAGATTGTGTTTTTTAATCTCACTTCCGTCTGAAGAGGGAAACAGTGGAAGTCCTCATGCAAAAAATATCTGTAGAGTGTGCTGATAGGGGACTGAATATACCCCTTCAAAAGCAATTACTAATAACATAATGGATATACGCAACCCCATACAGCTACAGATTAGTTGGGGATAGGTTTGGTGTTAGTGTTTCAAGTGTTTGTAGAGTTGTGCATAGAATAAGTGATTGTATTTTTGCACTATCACCAACAATCATTGTATGGCCAACAGGTCAGAGACTATACAGTTTCATTGAAGGGTTCAGGTCTTTGAATGGATTTCCTGGTGTTATAGGTACTCTTGGTGGTACCCACATGGAAACTAAGGCACCCAAGAAGCATCATTCATCATATATTAACAGAAAAGATTTTCATTCTGTTCAACTGTGATAATAAACATAGATTTACAAGTGCATTTACTGGTATGCCTGGTTCGGTAAATGATGCAAGAGTTTATAGGTTATCCCCTTTGGCAAAAAATATTGACAGAAAAAGTATCATATATGATGCTGATCACCACATCATAGCAGTTGCAGCTTACCCATTAAAAAATCTTCTTCTTACCCCATTTAGGGTCACAGGAAGCTTAACTGTAGATGAAGGAAATTATAATTTTAAGCTATCATCAACAAGGATGGTAATTGAAAGGAGTTTTGGTTTTCTAAAAGGTCGTTTTCGGCGTCTGGTTTCCTTCAAATAACGAAGTTTGTTGTTAAAGTAGTAATTTTATGTTGTACACTACATAACTTATGTATTGACAATGATGATGCCTTTATTGACTTTACTGACGTTATTGCCTTTACTGACCCTAATTTAGTTAATGAAAGGGGAGAAAGTGCAAGCAATAGTGATGAGTCAGGCATCTCCAAAAGGGCAAGAATAGCCTCTCAGCTGTAATATATATTGTGTAAGATTAGATGTTGTTTGTTTTGTAAAAGCCTTAATAGATAGCCAATACAATTATTATTCTATTGTCAATTTATGTGTTTAATAGAAAATTATATGACTTCTCAATGAGACAAGACCGGTGATGATTGTCTATATTTAATTCAAGAATTCCCTAATAAATATAAGAATATATATATATATATATATATATATATATATATATATATATATATATATATATATATATATATATATATATATATTATGAAAAGAGAAATCACCAATGCAACAGCACAAACACACATAAAAAAAAAGAGACAGAAGGAGAAAAGGAAGACTGTTTTCCCAAATTAGTGATTAATATAGACCAGCACTTGAATGAAGCCTTAACCCTACTCATCCATACAATCACATAGGTCAAACAGCATAGCCATAGACAATCAACCATAAAGAATAATCCATGGACAGGCAGTCATGTCGTCAATAAGTATAAGTCGTCATTTACCAAACAATAGAAACAATAAAGACAAATAATTCAGAGGCAACAACCCAACACAAGGGCTCATCAGGAGAATACACTTGCCTATAGGGTTTCGCCACATTAAATTCTCTATCCAGTCAAGTGTTGTGGCTACCACAGAATATATATATATATATATATATATATATATATATATATATATATATATATATATATATATATATATATATATATATATATATATATATATATATATATATATATATATATATATATATATATATATATATATATATATATATATATATATATGTGTAAAGGAAAGAAATATCAACCAGCATATTAAATGAAGATCGTAATATCTCAAATAAATATATTCTTGTCTTGGGTAAAAAAATATATGTAAAATATATGTATAAAAGTACAAAATTGCATAAGAGCACAATAATTTGTATAACAGACATACTTAACAACTTGGAATATTTTAGGTTCTGTTGTAGGATTACCGAACAAATTAAAATAAAAACATAATAAAAGCATCCTTCCACCACAAAATGTCGAATCAAGTAAACATTCTTATTAAATTATTTGTAATAATTATTACTTAAATATTTAACTTTGTGCTAATACAATAAGCACTTCATTTGCAGCAACACTGAAAGGAATATCATACCACAAAAGGAGACAATCAAGTTTAATGTTTTAGATATTGATAAATATAAAGCTGCTATTGCACATTTTTATTTCTTATTTCTTGTAATAACTCGAGTGCTCTCTCCCTCTGTTCATATCGTTCCTTGTGCCTCCTCTCTGCCTGTTCTGTAAGTTTGTGCAATATTTCCGCCAATGTTTTTTTTAGTTTTTTTTTGGCTGACTTCTGGCTCAGAAGTGTAATCTGATTCTGACGAATGTTAACAATCTTCTTTGTCAATTTTGAAGCCATCTTCATTCGAAGCAGTAACAACAGAGGAAATTTCTGGCTTCTTTGCCATCAGATTGTCCATTTCATCATAAAATTGCCATGTTATTCTTCCCTCCCCACTTTGCTGTTTTTTCTTTTTTCTGTTTATATTGTGCCTTCAAATTTTGAAACTTTATTTTGCATTGTTCCCAAGAAAATTTGTACAGTGAATTCTTCAATGTTGTGGATGCAGTTTCCAAAACTTTCTTGAATAATTGCTGGTACCTTCCTCGTCTTTGCATAGTTGTATTAAAATCAATGTGGAACCTTTATCCCATTCTTTGTTCATAGCTGGGGTATCTTCATAACTGGCATTAGATAGTGTCTCTTCTAGTAGCCCAGTTTTGTCTCTAGTATTAGTTATTTTGGGTAATGTTGCAATTGCAGCTTCTATCCCATTAAAGTCCAGTTCCATCTGTATGGAACACCTATTGCGTTCTTTGTTAATTACTGGGGCATCTAAACGACTGGTATTAGACAGTGTTGGTTATGGTAGTTCAGTTTTGTTTCCTGCATTAGTTGTTTCAGCCAACATTACAATTGGTGCCCCCTGAAGAACTGCTCCAGCTGCAGCAGCTTCTTTGACAGACACCCAAAAAAAATCACCTGGAAAATCAGGAAATATGACACTGAACATATTTGACACTGCAATAACAATGCAGGGACAAAGTTTCCACAAAGAATGTAAAGACGGAAAATTATACTGGAATAAAGGGGGTTTTTCACGAGCTGGAAAGCGAAACTGGCTTCACTATCCGGCGTAAAATTCGATTATTCGTGACTAGCGGAAAGCTGCTTAACCATTATTGGCGAGAAGACAAAAATCGGCTAGACTTGGAAAACAAATCCGTAATGATAGTGGAAAGTGCTTCTGGCTAATAGTTTTTAGCGTCAAATTCAAATTGTTTAGACAAAATATGGATCTACCAGTTCTGCTAACTAGCTTTTTGCATGTAAATTCAGAAAGATATTATGTATACAAGGGTTCATGTAAATTTTTACTTTATGCTGAAACATATTAGAAGCATTTTACTCAGATAAGATCTCTTGACAAAATGTTTGAAACTAACTAGCCCTAGAAGGATTAGATATTATTGGATTCATGTAAATCGAAGGCTCAAGTAAAGTTGAGTGTCTTCTCAATAACTTACTGGAGAAAATGAGTCATCCCAGTTAGGATTCTCTTGTCCCAAAAAGTGAATTTATTTGTAGTATTATAAATAGGTTATATATGCTACTGTATTTTCTATTGCAAAGTCTAAGGCCTTTTTATTTTCTCTATAGGACTTTCTATATTAGGTCTTATCCTATAGAACTTTTCTATATTAGGCCTTTCTATTACAAGTCCAAGATTTTTCTATTCCTGGCCTTTCTATTGCCAAGTCCAGAGAGTAAAATAAGTTTATTTTGCCTGAATTCCTTACAAATGTTGTTGAAACTAAGTTTCCAAGACCTGGAGTTCTACTTCTTTCCATCATATAATCACTAGCCTATTTTTTTTTAGATGGCCATGATTACCACCTTCCATTTGAATGCCTATCAGAAGCATGTATTAGTTTTTTACATGAAAAGGGAATTTTACATAAAGAATTATGTGAAGAGGGAGCTGCACAGGAGCCATCAGTTCTTTTTCAAGTGCATCAAGAAACTAATATGGTGTAAAAAGATCAAGATGAAGTTATTTGGATAAATTATAGGTCCAAAAATGCTCAAGAAACTGATGAAAGAGCAAGAAGTGTTTTACTTTCAATAATTGCAAGGGATGACATGAAACTGAAGTTAAAAAAGATGACAGAACAAAAAAATATATTGTTTGGCGTAACATAGCAAAAGAAATAAGTGAAAATGGTTTCACATTGCCTACATCAGGAACATCATTAGAACTTTCAAATAGATTTGAAGCCTTGCAATCGGAATAAGAACCAAGGGCTGATGTCGAACGCATATGGGAGAAAATTAAAACCACGTACAGAGAAGTTGCAGAGGAGAAATTAGGCTATAAGAAGAAAAAGAAAGAAAGATGGATTTCCGAACTAACCTGGAAACTAATTGATGCAAGAAAATCAGCCAAACTCTCCATTCTGTCGGCCTCGGACGCATCTGAATTAATTGTTCTGCAAGTCTCAAGAGATTCAAAAACGGTCTATAGAATAACCAATGAGATGATTGGAGTCGAACCTAACAGGACTAATCTAGTAAAGATTGAGAATGGAGCCCTTTTGACAGACCCTTTGATGATTGACGAGAGGTGGGCAACCCACTTCGAGAATCTACTAAATAGACCGAGAATATTTCAAATTTAGTTGCATTTAGGGGCTTTTTGTCCAAATATTATTTCTGATATTATTTCGTAATAATTTTCATTGCTTTTTGGCCCAAAAATAGATAGTAATTGTATACTATTTACTAGTTCTCTTCCAGATCTCATGTTTTTAAAATTGGAAGATAGGGAGGGGTGGAGTTTTCGTGCCTCTTTCCTTAGCTTTTTTACTTTTCTTAGGTCTACTAACGTTAAATGTGGCTTCCAGCTTTCTTGATTTGCGACCTGTACATTGCTCTTGGTAATTTCTTTAGTAATTTCTTCTATAACTGGATTTAAGCGTGTTTTAACTACATCTTCGTTTTCTAATTTTGCATATAGAATTTGCTCAAAGAAATTTCCGATGCCTTGAAAATCAAGATAAGGTTTTTCGTTTGTAAAATCTCGTTCATATTTTTCTATGGCTTTGACGAAAGCACTTTTTACCTGTTCAACTTCACTATTATTTTTCAGATGTAACACTTTTAACGTTAGATGGAAAGAGCTTTGTTTGATTAAGGCTTTTGTTAAGTTAGGTTTTTTTTTCAATTATATGTTTTTGCAAAATTGAAGCATTCATCCTTATCTGAGCGTTTTTAACCTGGACTGCGAGAAAGTAATTTGGTCGAGATTCTTTTTATATAATGTTGTATATTTTACACTTTATTGTTAAAAGGGCTGGGATCAATTGAGAATTAAATATAACTGTTAAAATTGTTTATAATTCAAATAAAAACAAACAATTGGATCCAGGTATTCATGTGAAATAACAGTTAATGTCAAGTGCTGTTATTATGTAATTTTTTTTAGTGCTAGGTGCTGGACATATATATAAGGTGAAGTAAAATATTTCTTAAGTTTTAAATCATCATTATAAGGTTATGGAACTATAATAAAATTGTTATAGACGATAAGGATTAAATGCAATGTTTAAAGAAAGGGATTAGACTGATTGATGGGGACATCAATCTACAACGGGAAAGGGGATATGTAACATATAGACCAGCCCCACCTCTCTATAAAATCCAGGACCAAATCTCTCATTCACACCCCCTTAGAAATTCTCAAATACAGGACCATATCTCTCATCCATACTCTTCTAGAAAACCAAGAATCAGAAATAGAGAGCAGCTCTGATTCAAGTGACTCAGAAGAGGAAAAGGAAGAGGTCTTCCAAACTCCAGAAAAGAACAAGCTCAGCCCATCGATTGGAAGGTCACAAGTGCTGGAACTCGAATCCACCGAATCGACTCAGGTCGATCTAACACAAGAAATTCACGAAGACATAAAAAAGAACCTTTTCAAAGGTTGGGTTGGGCTTCGGAATGATGGAACTTCCTTCTTATTCGGAAAAGAAACGATACAGGAAATATACCAAGAGCCGCCCGAAGAAATAAGATCCAAGACCACTAAGGAGGCGCTAATATGGCTGTTGCGTAATTGTATTTATGCAAAAGAACTAGGAGATTTCAACTTTGACACGTTGAAGGAAATGGAGTAGCATTTATGGATTAAACATGAAAAAAACAGTAGCAGAGCCTCCAAGGCCAACCAAGTAATGAAATTTGTGAAATCCCTGAGTAAGGAAACGAGCAGAAATGACAAAGAACCTGACAAAAGAAACAATCCTCCCAATTGGCTAATCCCATCAGCTCCACCGGAAAGTCCCGAAGACTCCTTCTCCAAACACACAATCAAAGTAGAATCAACATTGATAGTACGAACTAACAAGTGCTTCGATAATTTAAATGACTGCTTCGGAGTACTTTATCACTGGCTTGACAATTTCAGAGGGCTCATAGAAAGCGAATTTTTGACAACCTCCGTTTTCCTTTGTCTTGGATCCAATCTAGCACCACGCCAGAAATCAGAAGGAAGAATCCTAGAGTCTCAGGTCTCTTCCGTTATCTTTTATTACGCTCTCTCAAAGCATCCAGCAGTAGAGTCCTCGTGGAGCACCTCGTCCAATTTTACTGTAAACAATTTGGACAGAAGGACAAGTGTTGATTTCTCCGTTTCTTACAAAGCAACCAGAATGGAAGGTACCTCTATTGAGGACTATTTCAACCTTCAATCTCATCCTATTCCCAACTTAAGGGTGTCCTTGAGGGCTATGAAAGTAGAGGTGTTAGAGGACCACAAGAATAAGCTAGTATTTACTCGAAGAGTTTTTGAATGATTAACATGAAAAAAAAGCAAGGTTCAAATTTAAAATGAAAGTTTGATTAATAAAAAATACAATTTTAGTTATTTAGAAATTATGATTGGAAACCGATACCTCTTAGCGCACTGGAGAGTCCAATGACTGGGAAGTTGAGAAGGCCGAATTGGGAAGAAAAAATCACAAGAAAAGGAGCACGTCTAGATGGAGCCATAGAATCCACCATGCATCAGGGCTTTCTCTGTCATTCCGTAATATACAAATCAATATGTGAGACAAACTTTTTCGGTGTAAAGTATACAACCTACAAAATTGAACAAAAAAGGGCCTATGAAGAAGATTGTTTGGCAGAGTATGTAAAAGAACAGCAGGGAGTCCTTGTTACAAATCACTTTCCCCCATTCAAGTGTCAGTGGATGTCAATTCAGGAGGAATCTCTAACTGAAATCTCCATTACAGCACATCCAGTCAGATTCGACATATACAGAAACTCCTTTGTAGATGGACTATTCGTTGGTAGAATTCTTAGTGAATCGACCTGTGTTACAAACATGGATTCTGTTATCTGGCTGAAGAGTGGTAAAAAAAAGTCTTGTTTGCTGGCTCCAGTTTAGAGCCTTATAAACATCGTCCAGAATTTACTTTGGAAAAAGGCACCAATGATAATCATATTTTATACAGTAGCAAAATAAAGGCCACAACATACCATACAACATACCTGTATCAGGGGCCAAGTAGAAAAGGTAAACGAGAAAAACCATTTGACCCTGATCGAACAGTTGCGCCAAAAAAGCTAGTAATACGCAATTCGATGTTTAAAAGTTCTATTGATCAAACCTATTTGGTTTCATACATCAACTTTTTATTCTTACCGACATATAGTAAAATAAGAAAAACAACGTTTGTATCTAAAATGAGTTCATATAAAAATTCAAATTATGGACCTCCTATCAAAAATATCCGGCTTCAAGTGAAAGAAGTCGATTTGCATTTCGAGGATTACAAAAGGTTTAACACAGAAAAATGTAGTATAAAGTTTTATGATATGGAAAAGTTTTTGGATTATTGTGTAAAAGAGGAAAGACGAAGCAGTAAAACGAAACCCGAAGCAGCTGCAACCCTTGTATTTACTTACACAAGCTTTTTTTACGATGAAGAAGAGGAATATATGCTTGGTATCGCAATGACACAAAGTTTGTGTCAGATAGATTCCTTAGGCATTATTAAACTCAGAGAACTGGTGAACCAATACAAAAAGGAAGACGAAACACGCCTTTTTCCCATCTACGAAAACGTAAACACAATATTGCATGAGATGCTGCATATTTTTAGCTCTACCGAAGATGCCGAGGAGTTCACATTCACAAAAAAGAAAAAAGAATGGACATGGAACAATCCTGAGACATCCATATCGTCCAACTTTATGGGGGCCAATCTGCTCTTTGATGCTTGCCTTGAAGACGTATGCGGAAAAACTGGAATTCGACTGACTTCAGGGCAATGGTTCACTTTTGAAGACAACATTGGTTTAACCGACAACATGAAGAAATGTGATAACTCCTCACTTGTTAAAGGTTACAACCCATTTGAAAAGATACAGCACTGGACCATGATGGAGACTGACTTGCTGATGGCATTGGAATGTAAGACGGCAATAGAAACTTCTAAAGTGACTAAATCAATCACTCCCCTCACTGTGAGTCTTCTCTCGCTCAGTCTAGAAGGTCCAAATAAAGCATATAGGATACACAACGGCGTTCTAGAAATGGCAACTGTCGATTATGTTTTAATAGAGACTGATTCTTGGATTAGTAGAGAGAAAGATTTCATAGGACATGTAAAGAAAACAAGCTCAGAATACCACTGGAAGGACTAGGTGGACTATGGAATTCTTGAAAAACTCTCCGGGGTTAATGGACTGATCAAGGTGAAAGGCAAAGTGCAGTATCCAATTCTTTCAATCTTACATCAAAAAAACAAAAGACATATTTTTAAAGAAATCCCTTTCAAAGAAATACCCCATTCAGGGATAAAAATTTTGATGGAAAAGTATAAACTCTCAGAGGAAAATGTAAAGTCACATAAAAATATTTGGGAAGGAATACAATGGATTTTCGGCAGCAAAGTTTGGTCATTTATTCTTTATGGTGGAGTAATCCTGATTGGAAGATTGATAATATGGTTTATCTTCCCGGTATTCTTACTCTGCTTGGGTACATGCAAGAAGAAAAGAGGAGTTGAAAGAACAAGGGATTTAGAAATGAATGAATGGATAAGGACTACAAGAAACTTGTAAATATGAAAAAAATAGCAAGTCTAACAATTCTAAATAAAACATGAATTTTGAATTTGAAACAAATGATTGGGACTCACATGACCCATTTTCTTTCGAATGTGAAGAGGAGGAAGAAAACGAAGAAAATTTTGAAACTATGTCACTTATAAACAATCAGATTACAATCTCAACTCCCTCCTAATCTCGGATGAAGTAGACGCATTTGCGTCTTATTTGAACACAAAGAGCTACACATTCAGATGGAACAACAAGGCCCAAGACTGGAGAGAAGATAGAAATCTGTTGCTGAAATTAGTCTCGTCAAACAAATATTGGAAAGGAAGCAAAAAGAATTCCACAGAACCTGGGGGATGATTTCTTTAGGGAAACCCGAAAGTTGTTTTTTCGCAGAAAAATTAAATACTCAAACAAATAAGGATTCCGAAATAACAGGGGAAGTGTTATATTCTTTCTTAAGAGGCTGGATTGGAGAAAAGCCAATCTCCCATACAAAAGATGTTCCATTTTTTTTACAAAGCCTCCAAATTCCCACTGTCCTAAAGAAATTTATAATGTACATTGAAAAAGGTCCCGAAATCGACAACAAAGACTTCCAATTAACATTTAAAACCCCTTACCTTTTAAAATCAGAGTATAATTTACTGGCCAATAGTGGACCAATTTTGAGAATTACGGAAAATTATGACATTGACAAACCTAAAACAGTGTTTCAGTAAGCTATTTCCACACCCTTTATGTAATTTTTCGAATTTGTGGACAAAGAAGGACTGTTTAAAAAAAAAAAATTTGGTTGGCTGCGAAAAGGAAAAATCAATACCTTAATAAACACGTCATACGCAATTCTAGAAGAAACCAGTGTCAATCAAGTAACCGCCAATTAACTAACTAACTTGCTTGTAACTAACAGATATTGAGAAAAAAATAATGTCATTAAAAAGAACTTTAAGTTATCCCAATCTTACAAGGTTGAAGATTGGGGAAAGTTTTGATGTAAAAACTAGGACTATAAAAACTCCCCCTAGATACCCGAAAAACCGAACAACTTGGTTTCCGTGTAAAACCCAAAGTTTGCCAAATTTGTCTAAAATTGACCACAAATTATTAGACCAAGATTTAGAAAATGCTGTTAAAAATGCAACAAGAGATTTACGTTACCAAACTCTCTACCTTCTACAACAACTTGCGTCTTGGACTTTTACGATCTTACTTGACAAAATCCCCCTAAAAAAAATACCCTCTAGTAGCAAAATTGATCAGCGAAAATTTCTGGAAAATCTACGAAAAAGGCTATACGATCATATGGCCCCTAAGATTTTTGTCAATACTAATAAAAAGAAATAAAAATGTCATGCTGGAAAAATCAAGCATATTATACAAGATTTACAAAGATTATAAGTCCCATTACTCAGCTAGTATCTTAATAGGAAACGGCCGACGATTCCATCTTTATGAACGAGACTACGATGAATTAAAAAAATTAATCGTTATATGTAGCAAAAGCGATGACAACTTTGTGTTATTGAAAATAACACACTTATCTATTTCCTAACTAACCTGAAGGTTTTATACAAGGAAAAACTTAATGAGAAACAACATTTAATAAACCGTATAAAATTACGCCATATTGCGCTGTGTTAGTTAGTAAAACTTAACTAAGATAAAAATGTGCCGCTACGCGCTGCGCTACGTGCCGTATAGGACTAAAATTAGATGTGCTGCATAAAAAAAAATCTTAATAAGTTTGTGTTAACCAAACTACACCATGTGCTGAACAAATGTGCATTTATTAATAAAGTAATTTAATTTCCTTTTAATCTAAACAAAGTAGTACTATAAACAAAAACTTATTGTAGAAAGCATGACTTGTAATTAGAAATTAAACCGACGTAAAATTTTTATATGCTTATAATTTAGCCAATTTATATGCTATTTCATAAGAATACATTTCTTTTCATTTAAAAATAAATAGCCTTAAGAACCTAATTCTCCTTAAGATCATAAATGAATATTGTTATTAGATTCAGTTGTTCAAGTGTCTGTTTGTTTTTTCTTTTCCTATGTAGTGTTAGTTTGTAGACATTTAGCAGTGAAATTCTTGCAAAGGTTTGGTCACTCAATAAAATCATCATCGTCATCATCAAACCAATTAATTGTTAAAAGTTCTTTTCTTCGCAATTTTTTTTATATATATAAACTATCCCCTTGGTGTTAAATTAATCCCTTAACCGACTCTGCTGGTTAAAAAATTAAAAGAATTTTAATTAAACATAAATACTATTATTTTAAAGTGTAGGCTATATTAAACTACATGCTTAATACATATGTACGTATGTGTATAAATTTAAATTGAATAATTTTCCTTCTTCCCCTACAGAAAATTTCACAATACAGGGTAGTTTAAATAACTCTTTGATTGGCTGGAAAAGTGTGATTTATAACAAATATTCATTTCAGCGAAAAAAAAGAGAGGGAGAGTTGTAAAATTTTTCGAAATTTTTAATCTAATAGTTTAACTTTTATGGTACAATCTCTCCCTAATTATGAGACAATATAAACTTATATTTAAAAAGACTAATAGCCTGCGAAATATTATTTAAGTTAGCCTAAAATTCTTGTAAATTTAAATTATAAGTCAATTTAAATTATGAATCAAAAGTTTTTTTTTTGTTTTAATAACTAGATTACCTAATTTTGAGCTGGAAGGAGTTCAAGTGCAAAAGAACACTTAACTTCTCGGAAGTCAGACTCTTATACCTTAATACGACACCTTCAGCCAATTTGTGAAAGTTTTGGAATAACTATAATTATTTCTCAAAGTGCATACAAAAAAAAGAGCTATGATCTTTGAAACATAATTACTAGGCCTTATAATCTTATAATATAATAATAATTCCTCATTTTAAATTCCAGACTACTTTAACCCATCCATAAATAGATTTTAACCAATTAATTTAAACCAAAAATCAAAACTTTGATAATAAAATATGCCTACCCCTATATTACACCTACACAATCAGTAAGGTAAGCTTCAAGCCGTAACAAACAAATAAATTAATTCATACTATTATCAGACATGTGTTGTTAGAAAAATTTCATGCTTAGCAAAATTTTAAATAGTTTTCGTTCTTAATCGTCTAAAATCATGAAGAAGTTTAACGGCGATTCTCTCTGAACGCAAGTGCTATTATTTCCTTCAATATCCAGGTATTTTTATAAACAATAGAATAACCTTAATGTAAATGTTGCAAATGTCAATCCATCTCCCCCAAAGCTCGCTTTTAATAGCTAGTAATGAACAAATAATAAGTATTGAATTAACCCCATCCCAGGCCTAAAACAAAAATTTTTAAGTCTTTCTTAAAACAAAATTTTTTAGTAAGACTCAAGTTGGTCCTTTAGTTTGTAGACAATATACATATTAAAGTACCTAATGATTACAACTTTAAAGTATTACTATTTTATCTTCTAAAAACACGCACCCATGATTAATTTTCTGACAAAAAATTCAATATTTTTGAAGAGAGATGCTTGAAATTTTTGCTATAAGGTTCTCTGATAGGCCGAATGCGATGGTATGATTTTCGTTGAGATCCTATGACTTTTAGGGACTGTTTTCCCCTATTTTCCAAAATACAACAATGTTTCTCAGGCTCGTGACTTTTGATGACAAAAACTAAATTTAATGAAACTTTTATATTCAGAATTAACATGAAAATTTGATTCTTTTGATATATCTTTAAACATCAAAATTCAGTTTTTTTTAGAGTTTTGTTACCATTGAGCCAGGTCGCTCCTTACTACGGTTTGTTACCACAAACTACTTAAGTATAAATTGATTTTATAAAAAATACTACTTCCTTTCTCAGCTCCAATTTAGATTTGTTGATATTTTTAAATTAACTATTTTAATACTATTTCTTGATGACTATAGCGTATTAGCCCCTTAGATCTATGCTCAACAACTCAAATAATACTTAATAAATCTCACCGTCACGCAATCCATTTTTTCTTTCTATTATATTTATTCAAGAAATAATTTATTAAATGTTAATTACAGATAAGAAATGATGATCTTAACATTTTTGATGACCATGTGTATAAGTGCCCATACACAAGATGTCGTAAAGCATGGGATAATATTCAAACACGAAAATTCACTTCTAACTAGTAACAACGCTTGGAAAATATTCATGAAGTTAGACCCTAAACCACTTGAAACATTGTTCCAACAAGTTATAAGACTGGAGAAAAACGCATTTGACCTAAAAGAATCATTCTCACTGGAGAGAATGTTGGACTATAGACGGTAAAAAAAACTTGCGCACGACTAGCCATGGCTGACGAAACAGCAAATAATGAATTACAACCCCTCCCAGAATTAACCACGGAAAATGCTTATAAAATATCAACTTATCAGGTTTTCCTTATATTATATAGACAAAGGTTGGAAGCGTTATTTGAACTATTCAATACAGAAATAGAAAAACTTAAACAAAGCACAACTCGTATATTTGAAGTATTTTTCCGAAAGAGTAAATATAAAAGATCGACAAGTTTAATCTCAATAGCAAGAGAGCTTGCTTCTCGTCTACTCGGTTTGTCCACAGAAGAAGATTTAAATATATTAAGAGATAATGTTAAAAGGCTCAACACAGCCATGAATACAACACTACATGTACAAAAATGACCCCAGTTATCGAACCGAAATATTGTTAAAGGACGTTGGAACTATTACAATCAAACAAGGTTGCAGACTTGTAACTATGGAAACACCTCTAATCACAACCAGCACTAACGTGATGAGCCCAAAAATAATAAACTTTCAAGGAATAAACTTGTCGTTCACGATTCCGAATATAAACAATGAGGAATCTAAAACATCCATATAACCAAAAATAGAAAAGATTAAAGGTACAATGCAATTAACAAAAAAAAGGAAGCATTAGATTCACAAATGCCCTTATTCACTGACGAAGACCAAAGGTTGAAATACGTGGAGAGTCAATACGGATTATTCTCACCAAACTCATGGTATAATATTATAATCACTATATTTATGGTATTTCTTATTTCACTAACAATTAACTATGGAAAACTCTTGAAGCGAAGAAGGATAAATAATGATACAATTGAGGCACAAGAGATGCATCAATTAAACACTACTGCTCCCGATGATATTTAAGCCATTTTAACAGGGAGGATGTGAGGATACAGAAAAATTGAGAGGTCTTTTCCCGTAGGTTCACATATCCTTTCCCTACTGTAGGAAGTATTGTTGGTGTATAACAGCTAACAGGCTATGACGCAATATACTGTATTTCTTTTTGACGTATACGTCAAGAATACTCTTGGCAGAAATTTTATGTAAATATAGACCTCCAACAAGTACGGAAAATTCGTTCCTTTCTTTTCTTATGTGTATGAGATTTAAGAGGTCGTCTCTTATAATTTTACTACTCTATTTCCAAACTAAAAATATTCTAAGATATGGTGTTTGAAAGGCTATGATGCAAAATTGTATTACTTTTCGACAAATTGTGCATTGGAAGTTCAGAAAATTGGATAAAATTATGATCCAGAGTAAATTAAGACCTCTACGTAATCTTATTTTAACCACCCCCTTTTGTACAGTGTTTTTATATTTACATGTCACCATAATGATATAGTATTAGTGTAATACATATAAGAATATTCTTAATTACTATATAACCTCATATACCTCACGTTACTTCGAATGTACCTCAAAACTTATTATACATTCAATTTCCCTTTGAATTTTTCAATAATATTACTACTATGCAAGTATGATGTTATAATAATGCTTCTTAGTTACGTTTCGTTATTATCATTTTGTGTTAAAAACATGATTCTGCTTGAAAATTTTTATTAAAGAATTTGGCATACTCTTGACATTGGCCGACGATATGTCATGGTCAAAAACTGAAAAACACCTATCATGATTTATCAACCGCCGAAGAATGCCCAAAAAACACATGTGATTCAACCAGACAGCTATCACCCAAGTGAAACCTCAAATAGCGCCATCTATTGTACTACAATCATTTTCATCTTTCTGACTGAACACCGTAGACTAGAGAAGACGTAACATGCAGCCAGTGGGTACAACCACAACATACCCACGAAGACACCATAGATGATAACCTATTTCAATATGGAAACCCAAATTCAACAACGTCACAGACCTAGATGAAGATTTAGAACCGGACATCCTAAATCCTAATTTTATAAACTTATGAATCAACTACAAAGTAAGGTCTTAAATACTACCTCAGTCGATTGACTTATAAGACAATAGAAATAACGCTTAAAACAATACAAATGCAGAAAAGAGCGGGAACGGGAAGGAAGAGCCTTAGTAACGGCGGTACTTTTGTACTTAAACTGCTGGGGATAGGTGAGCCGGGTCCCGCGCTTCCCATTTTATATAAGCGTAAAAACAAGACAGACTTTACAATTTCTAAATTTTTAAGCAACAAAAACACTTAAAGGTGATAGATTAGAAAATGACATTATAATAGTTCAATCAATTAATAGGGCAAGGACACGAAAATTGTGATTGGTGTGAAAATAATATACCAAAATAATAAGTGATGAACAATTAAAGTGCCAAATAGTGAATTAGAAGTTTAAATTAAATAAAAGTACCAGTGGTAATTTTTCATGTAATTTTGTATATTTTTCACTTTATTGTAAAATACCTGGGATCAATTGAGAATTAAATATACTAGGTAAAATTTTTTATAATTTAAATAAAAACAAACAATTGGAACCAGGTATTCATGTGTCAACAAAGTTGATGTTAAGTGCTGTCATTATATAATTTTTATAAGTGTTAAGTGCAAAATCTATACAAGGTGTAGGAAAATATATCTATAAATTTTAAATAATCATTATAAGGTTATGGAATTAGAGTAATTTTTTTTTAATAGCCAATAAGAACTAAAAATGCAATGTTTAAAGAAAGGGATTAGACTGATTGATGGGGATATCAATCTACAACGGGAAAGGGGATATGTAACATATAGACCAACCCCCCCCCCTCTATAAAATTAAGGACCAAATCTCTCATTCATACCCCCTTAGAAAATCTGCAATACAGGACCAAATCTCATCCATACTCCTTTAGAAACTCTTAAATTCAGGACTAAATTTCTCGTTCATACCCCTTTAGTAAATTTCAAATTAGAAAAAGATTTAAAGTTAAGTCTTATATAATCTGGAATTTAGCAGTTATTCAATACTTTATGGGCTACGTGCCTTTAAACACAAGTCAAACAAAGAGTAGAAATGTTTCTTTTTGAATCAACCAATCAAAATCAAATCTCTATTACTGGTTTATTTGGACCTTGTGTTTTTTAACTCAAAACCAGAAGGGAAATCCTTGTTACAAAAATAACTCTTGGGAGTGGAGACTGGTCAATATATCATGATTGGGAAATACCTGCAGTATTGCAACATTTAACAGTAGAGGTCACCTGCCCAGGTCGTATACCAAGTTCTTGTTTAGAAATCCTGTTGGTGTCTTATATTAGCGCGACGCAGGCAACTAGGACAGGCAGTTTTAGAGTAGTCAAGTTCCAGTGTTCATGTGCACCCTTTCATGCTATAAATTATTGGAGTTGTTTTATCCAAAGCTGTATGCAAGTAAGCAAATAATCATCTCTTGTCTATGAACTAGGGCATCAGGTACAGTTCCTCTAGTCTTCAGTTACGGTCCAAAGGGAATCTATACTATTTAGGACACCTCGAACATCACTGAGATGATTCTGTCTCCCAAGTTACTGGTGATTACCTACGAAGCCTTTTTATTCTGTTAGCAATTTAGCTCCCATATCTCATATCAACATTAAGCTACCAAGACTTAGAAAAATCCCAAGTACCTCACGGCAACAATTTCCCCGTAAGTAAAACTCACAACAACTTCCCACCAAACTCCTAAATGAACAACCCCTCCCCCCGTAACAATAAGCCAGGAAGCAAAAAGAGACCTGTGATTTTATGATTTTCATCATATATGCATATCAAAATAAAGACTCACTAGATGACATCTTTGTATACAAGATGATGAATAACATCATAATCGCAGGTTACAACAATAAATAACTTTGTAGCAAAACCATGAAACTTGAGTATCAACGGTCAAAATTGAAAGACCATGCAATGGTCCTCTCACAATCAGAATTTGACTTTGCTTATTCGTCAGGACTAAAAAGAATTCAGGAATTGTTTGCAGAAAGGACCGTCACCCAATTTTTTTTCCACCAGTGTCTGTCCGATAGGGAAATTCAGATACACAATGATTTCAAGTCAGGGGGGAGGAAATTCAATAATGAAGTTATTTGTAACATATAGACCAGCCCCCTCCCCTCTATAAAATTCAGGACCAAATCCCTCATTCACACCCCCTTAGAAATCCTCAAATATAGTAAATTTCAATTAGAAAAAGGTTTGAATAAAATCATTTAGAATTTAACAGTTGCTAAATTTAACAGTCTGCATAGCCCAACGCAGTTGGACTACGTGCATTTAGATAAGTTAAATGTTACTTAACAAGTTAAGTAACCAGTTATTCTGACCTCTGAGTCTTTCAACTCAAAACTAAAAGGGAAATCCTTGCCATAAAAACAACTTTTGGATGCCAGACTAGTCACATGATTAAATATTACCAATAGTAGTGGAGGTCAACTTCCACAGGTCACCAAGCCTGTCCGGCGGGTGTTTTTTCAGAGAAATCGCGCGTTGGATATATGAGCCCAACGCAAGGGCGAATAGTCAGTTTTAAGGAGAGATTCGAATGCATTAGATCAATTGCTCATGTTCACCTTTTCATGCAATAAGTCATTGAAGCTGTTTTGTCAATAGTTGTATATTGTAAGTAAATAAACCTTATTGTATTTAATCATCTTTTGTCTATGTATTAGGGCATCAGGTACAGTTCCTCTAGCCTTCAGGTACGGTCCCAAGGGAATCTATATTTGTTTCAGGAGACCTCGAACAACACTGAGATGGTTCTGTCTCCCAGGTTACTGGGGATTCTATACGAATCCTTTTTATTTTATTAATAATTTAGCTCCCATATCCACATTAAGCTATTAAGACTTAGAAGAGTCCCAAGCAACTCAACGCCAACCCCCCTTAAGATAAAATCACAACCCAAACCTATTAGTTTAAGAAACCACCCCGTAACATATGGCGCGGTTGGAAAAAGAAAGAAGCAAAAGGAACTGAAAGTACCTACACAATGAATGCCTACTAACATGGACAAGTATGATTATTTACATTTTATTTTTTGATTTTTAAGTGCAGTGCAATTTTATCTCGCTTTTTGAATTTTTAGGTGCAGTGCGATTTTATTTCTATTTTTGCATTTTTTTATATATGAGTATACCCCATTCAAAAAAAATCAAAATCGTTAAGAAATTAAAATAAAACAGTAATAAAATAAAAAAAAAAAAATTGGAGATTATTTTATACCGCATACGTAAAAAAAAAGACTACAATAAATATGGACCAGGAACAAGATGAAATATTAAAAGCGCAACAAATTATTGCAACTTCGGTAGAAATTACAAAATCATTACCAGAATATGAAGGAGATACGGACGTTGATCAATTCAACATCCATTTAGGACAATTTGTGGAAATGACAAAAATTGACCTAAAAGTATTAAAAAATATGTTACTTTTAAGACTGAAAGGACAGGCGCTAACATTCCTAAAACAAATCGAAAACTCGATAGGTACAGAAGCAACCTCAACAATTAACTCAATAGAATTATTGCAACAGGCCTTCCAGAAAAGATTCATTGACACAAGTTCATTGAATAAACTGAAACATGGCCTAGTTACTTTCGAACAGACCCAAAACGTTCGTGAGTACTTGCATAAGGTTAGAATCGCAACAGAAGCGTGATACGGTCCAGGAGAAGGGGAATTATATGAAAAATTAATACTAAATGCATTTAAACAGGGACTCAATCCAAAGTTATACCGCCTTTTGATAGCTAAAAATATTGATAACCTAGAACTAGCAGTTCAGGAAATAGAAAGAGCCGTAGAAATTGATTCGATTGTCCTGCAGCACCAAAAACTGTCAATAAATGCTATAGAAAACAAAGCCCCGATAAAGTCAAGAGATTCCTCTCCGCGATTTTTCTCCCGAGAATCATCGCCCAAACCTGTTCGAAATCAAATTCGAACCACCACACCTCCAAGACAAGTACGTTTTGCCCCCAATAATCAATTAAGGGCACAAACTAACAATGAACCATTAAGGTGCTATACCTGTAACCGGTTAGGACATATCGCAAGAAATTGTTTCGCAAACAATAATTATCGCCCAAATATTAGGGGAACGGGTAACCGTTTGTCCAGGGGGACAAACTATAGTGGGTACGCCCCTAGAGGCAATCGAGGGAACACCTTTGTAACAAGAAATAATTATCCCACCCAAAATCAAAATTTCCAACGCAATACGTATCAATATCAAGGAGGGTATCGTGGAAGGACAAATCAAACCAATAATAGTTGGAACAGAAATACAAGAGGAAGTTACATCACCCGACGGCAGCCATATAATAGCTCCATCTCAAATAATAACCAAGGAACCCAAAACAGAACAAATGAAAGTTCTACATCTAACATCTGGGAATCCCAGGGAAACGATATAAGCCCCCAAAATTCGTAGGACCAATATTTGGTGGCAAGATAATTTATAGGTCCCCTCCATTAATAATACCATTTTTAAGTGCAAATAATAATAATATGTTACCAGTATTTGAAAATTTTAACGCAGGGAATATTTATTTCTCAGCCCTTATAGATTCAGGAGCAACCGTAAATGTGATAAATACATCCGTATTTAATAAATTACCAAACTATATTAAACGACGAATGAGCAATATCTGTCCCAATTTGTCAAGTGTAACCGGACACGAACTGGATGTGAAAGGCACTGTGTATCTAGCCTTGCGCAAGGATAACAGAAATTTCTATACTCGATTTATAGTTTGTAAGAATTTTCCATACGAAGCGATAATAGGCGCAAATTTTTTAAAATCAAATAAAATATTATTTGATGTAGCAAATTCAAAGTTTATCTACCCAACGGACACCATATCAATGATAAATAACATACAAGCAAACAAAGTAAGGGAAAATATAGGTAACATGAAAGAGTATAGAAACAAACAAATTCAAGAAATTTGTTATTTATGGAAAAAACTTGAAAAATAGAAACTCCAGGAAAAAAACCAGCGGAGAATCTTCTAAATTCAATAAAAGAAGAAAATAACGAAAAATATTATGGATTTGTAGTGTGTAAAACAAAAATTCCCCCTAAATCAATGCAGAGGGTCCAAATATCACAAATGTTAGAACCAGTTAATGATAAAAATGAAATTTGGGTAGCATCACCGTCGGAAGATCTCCCGAAATATGTAGTTTGTGAAGAACAAATTATAAATTACGAAAAGGGAGAAGGTTGCATTTGGGTAACGAACACCCACGAAAATGACCTAATTACCCTAAGTAAAGGTACATGTTTAGTAGAGATACAAGTAGTATCGGAATCCAATATTAATAATTGGAAAAATTTGGAAAAGAACTTAGTGAATAATATTAATGTTAACATTGACAAAGAACATCCACTGACGCGATCTCAATTCCTTGAAAAATACGAACTAAGTCACATAACCGATGTGTCATTAAAACAAAAATTATGCGACTTATTATGGGAATATAGAGATGTCTTTTCGACATCTGAAGATGACATAGGACTTATCCCATTTTATGAACACGCAATACAAACCACGGGGCCGCCAGTTGCAAAACAACCATACAGAATTCCTTATAAACATAAGGAATGGCTAATAAACAAATATATGAACTCGAAAAGAATCGAATCATAAGGCCAAGCATAAGCCCATACTCTGCCCCCGTTATTTTAGTCCCGAAAAAGAATAATGACCTTAGATTAGTGGTAGATTATAGAGCTTTAAATAAACAGGTAGTAAGCGACAAATTTCCCCTACCTAGAATAGACGAAATTCTAGATTCAATATCAAATAAAAATAAAATATTTACTTCCCTAGATTTGACACAAGGTTATCATCAAGTAAAAATAAAAGGGGCCGACATTTTTAAAACAGCTTTTTCAACTTCAGAATGTGGTTCTTATGAATACTTAAGAGTACCATTTGGACTAAAAACTAGTTCGAGTGCATTGTGTAGACCCCTCCTTCATTTACTAAGAAGCCTAAATAACATAATTCATTTTGTTGATGACGTCATAGCTATGGACAAAGACGTGGAGGACCATTTAGTGACCCTAGCAAAAGTGTTTGAGAAATTTAGAGAAGGCAATTTAAAATGTAGACCGGAAAAAGTAAATCTTTTTCAAACAAAACTAAAATTTTTAGGAGTAGTTGTAACGCAAGGACAAATTTCCCCAGACCCTGAAAAAATAAAATCCGTTAAAAATATAAAGCCCCCCCCAAACAATTAAACAATTACGAGGAATCTTAGGATTAATGAGCTATTTCCGAAAATTTATAAGAAATTACGCACAAGTTGCAAAACCTTTAACGGACCTCACGAGAGGCAACCCACAAAAAATTGTGTGGTCTAATACAGCTCAGAATGCATTAGATCATTTAAAAAAGGCTCTAACCTCAGAACCTATTTTATCGCTACCCGACTTCCAAACAGGACAATTCGTTGTTAAAACGGATGCCTCAAACAAGGGGATTGGGGCGATCCTCTCCCAAATAATAAATGGGAAGAAAGAGTAATAGCGTACGCTTCTCGCACCCTGACTTCTGGAGAAAGTAATTATTCTGCTACACAGCTTGAATTATTATCGATTATCCACCATTTGGACAAGTTCAGACATTATTTGGTAGGCAGAAAATTTAAACTACGTTCGGACCACAAAAGCCTGCAATATTTGTAAACTTTCAAAAAGCCAACGGGAATACTCGCGAGATGGATTTTGAAAATCCAAGACTTAGATTATGAATTTGAACATCTTAAGGGAAAGCAAAATGCCCCATGTGACTATCTAAGTAGGTTTCCAGATAATACCCCAGTAGAAAATGAAAACGAAGAAGTCAACACAATAAAAGCAAAGTATATTCCAAGAAAGAAGGGTTTAAAAATGAAATCGGTTGAGAATAATTCGGTTGAGAAGGAACAGAAAAACAGCCCACTTTCCTTGAATTCTATAAAAATGTATCAAAAGAAAGATGATACTTGTGCCGCTCTAATAGAATATTTCTTATATGATAAAGAGTTACCTGATGAAATGAAATCTTTTAAAAAAGATATTGATAACTATTATTATGATTTCGACGAAAAAATACTATGTAGGATAATGACAGACAACGATAAAAGAAATCAAACTTCCATTATACCAGTTTTACCCCAAATTTTGGGAAAACCCGCTTTTAAATTTTTTCATTCTGAAGTAGGAGGTCATTTGGGAATAGATAAGACATTCCATAGATTAAAACAATACTTTTTCGTTACTTCAGCCTTAACAAAGTTAAAGATTTATGTTAATAATTGTGAAACCTGTAATTTAAGAAAAAATCCTCAAGTCTACCCAAATCCAACAATAGGAAGAACGCCTACGGCCCGGTTTCCATTTGACATAGTTTCTTTTGATTTATATGGTACAAGTGGAGGATTACCCACGTCTAATGAAGGACATACCCGTGTACTGTCAGTAATCGATCATTTTTCCGGTTTCACATTTGCTAAACCATTAAAAAATCAAAGCGCTTATGCGACTTAGAAAGCTCTTGCCAAAATATTTCTTAATTTCGGTATTCCTAATACAGTATTGAGCGACAATGGCCCTAATTTTGTATCGAAAGTAACCAAGGATTTAATGTCTTTCCTTCAAATAAATAAATTGGTATCGACCCCCTATCATCCACAGGCCAATGGGAAAATCGAGAACAGGCACAAACTATTCTCTAATATTTTAAGTATTTATACGAAAGAAAATCGCAGGGATTGGCACAAAACCTTACCTTATTTAACAAATGTAATTAATACAGCTTATTCCCATGTCATCCGTGATAACCCATTCTACATATTATTCGGACGAGACTTTAGAATCCCTTATAATGAAATTACAGAGTCACGACAATTTTATAATGATTCTCAAGATTATAAACAGGAATTTATCAATAGAATGAGGAAAACTTATAAACTTGTAAAACAAGAAATAGAAAAATCAAAAAGAAAGCAAGAAGCAAAGAATATTCCTAACGTCAAAGGTAAACTCGATTTCCAAGTAGGAGATTGCGTTTACTTAAAAAATGAAAACAAATCGGACGGCAAGAAACTTTCGGACCGATATCTAGGGCCGTTAAGAATAATTAAGAGGTATGATAACAATGTTACATTTAAACTATTAAAACCAAAAACAGGAAAAATCTATAGAACCCACGTTAGTCGTATAAAAAGGGCAAAATTCACAGAAACATGGACCCCTCAACCTTCAACATCAAATACCTCGGAGGACGAAAATCAACCACCTCGCTCTAGATTAAGTGAGCTTAAACCTTTTAATTTCAAACAAGGATATTTTGAAAACAGTAGTGACGAAGAAAAATTTAATGAATTTCTAACCATGACAAATATGGTTACCCACCCAAAAAGTACCCCCGTTACGCGAGGACGGAGGAATAGCGATTCATCTTCCAGTGAAGAATCAGAAGAATTGGACTATACAATTTCTCCACAAACGCAATTTTTCCCGGATCGAATTTCGACACCTTTTCCACCAAAACGTTTCCCCGATGATTTGGTACACCCTGTCACACCAATAGACAGACCTTTATCGTTACAAGATGAATTAAATAAGGCTATACAGACCCCTGGTGACAGAGTCAGAAAAGGTCTACCAACCGCAACGACAAACATTGCGGGAGGCCATGGATCTTATTAATTACCCAATTAAAACTAGACAAAGTACACTTGATACTAATCCACCTACAGATGAACAACAATATCACGATATAACCGTCTCAAAGGCAAAACCAAAGGACTGGGTATCTTGGAAGGAAACCTTAATGCAAACCATTCCTCACCCCCCGGAAGATATGGCTTTCAATCCTCCCAAAGCTCCCAAGAATCCTTCAATTCTCCCGAGCCCGGAAATCAACAGGATGAATCAATCAATAAACCCTCCACTTCGCGAGGAGAAGAAATTTACGAAGGTCAGGCTGGATCTACACCTAAATCTCAAACTTCTACTTCAAGAGAACCAAGAGAACCAGATACTAAATCTACAACTAGTTCCTCAGATACTGAGAGTGAATCAGGCACAAATGAGCCCAAAGATGTGGAAGGAACAAGACCACAGAGTGCAACTGCCCAGGCTAAAAAGGCACAAATTAAAGGTCAAAAATTTCTTAAAAAACAATATAAAAAGTTTGACCTGATATCGCTAGCGAAACCAAAGAAAAAAACCGAGTCTACCGAAGAGAAGGTAACAACAAGGTCAGGCCGAGTTGTCAAAAAACCAGATAAATTAGATTATTAATAAAAGAAAAATAAAAATCTACCAGTCCTGAATAAAAAAAAATATAAAAATAAAATAGTCTTTTTTTTTTGTTAATTGTTAATTGGTTACGCTAAGAAACCATCCCGTAATAAAACATCCTTAAAAGAAAGTACCTTTCAGGAAATCTGAAAGACTCCAAGTGAAAAATTGGCCTATCTTATCAAAGAGTGCTCATTATTCTAAGTAAGTTCCAAATCACATTTTTTTGCTAAGATTAATCGTAAGAGTGTAACTGCTTAATTAACATTTTTCTTAAAATAATTCCTTAAGGTTAAGGATTATCTTAAGGGTTAAAATTAGAACTGCCCCGTCGACTAAACGTTTCGCCAGATAAGTAGGCGAGACACTTCCTGATTCTTGAACTTTAATTTCTCTAATAATATAACCCGAAGCTTGGTAAACTATCTTACCACAAGTATAACTCAGCTGTAACAAAACGTTAATTAGAAAGCTTATTAATATTGCTAAAGCTTACGCATAGACAGACGATTTAGGTTTGGAAACTAGAATTACAATCGAAATTGCAAGAAGTCTACTATACACGGAACCTGAATAGAGAAAACAAGGCGCCCTTGCGGGTTGTAGTGGCAAGGCTTGTCGTGTTTCAACTTGCATGACCACAAACAGCCTTAAAGGACTCCTTAAAAACTACCTCTTCATTGTTACAGCCAGAAATAAAGTGAACAAATGAAAGTACATTGCAACAAACTGTAAATTGAATTTTACCAAACCCAAATTCCCCGTAAGCCAATAATCGGTAGTTGGAGCTGGTGCTGCTTACGAACTTCGTCTGAGTTCGTTGACTGCACTAATTCAATTTCCCAATTACTATTTCTGCATTGCTTCAACTCATGTTAGACCAATCAATTCAACCCGTAATATATACTACTCCCACATTGTTTGAATGAATTAGAATAAAAATCCATATACGTTGTGTTTCTCTGCTTATTACTTGAAGCGTAATTCATAATTTAAGAAATATTCATTTTTTCTTATTTCCAATATCTCCAAGTTATTGAGTCCCTTTTAACTTAATTTACTACCCCACTTACCACCAAAATATGTCCAAAGCCATTATAGATACAGAATTTATTTCAATTATCCATGCTAAGGAAAACATTATATACGCGGCCGCGATTTTAGTGCAGGATGAGAATGGTAAAGAGGTGTATGCTGAAACATGGTACCTCAATTACGATTTAACAAAATTTGAACCTCATACATATAGATTTGGCTTAAAATTAGCGAATACTCCTAAATATCAACCCGCGAGAGGAGAAGTAAAAATAAAATATTCAAATAAAAGTAAGAAAGGAAAAAATTTGACAAGCCTTCAACTATTAATAAGAAAATTACAACAAAAATTTAATATAAGCTATTGGTTTTGCAAGGGCCCAAATCAAACTGATCTACTTTTAATTGATAAATGTAGGCCACCGAAAATTTGCTATAAGATCGAAGGAAATGAAAATTGTATTAAGTACGAAGGAATTCACCACCCCTTAGATGAAATCCGACATTATGCCAAATTTATGTATGATCCAACGTCCCAAGATTACGCAGTAAGGGGAAATAACATATTCTTAAAGAGAAAAAAATCGGTAGAAGCAAATAAAGACGCATATAAAGGTAAATTAAAATCAAGAAAATTCAAACAATAAACAAAATCTACAATTTTTTAGACGAAACACCAGAAGGACTCAAGGCGGAAAAAGGTAATTACTCATTAGATAATTAGCCTGCTTATACGTGTGACTAGTACTAACCGGGAAAATGCCGCGACAAAGAACCTTAAGTAATACCGACACCCTAGAACCCGACCAAGACCTGATGTTTGCGAGACCAGAATTTTGGATTTCAAATAAAACCCTAAGTTTACCAAACCTCTCGGTAATAGACTATGAATTACGGGAAATAATCTTCGAATCCGCAATAACTAATACAATAAGGAACTTGGAATATAATACCTTATATTCATTATTGCAAGTTCCCGTTATTTTTAACGAGGATCTCATAATACACGGAATAATCATCCTATTATACGGATCATTTTCACTAGATATATTGAGCAAAGATTACGATTATAGGCATAAAAATGCTTCATACACCTTCGCAGCCCTACTCCAAGCAATGCCCCCCGTTGCATATCCTTTAATAGCATCTTTAATACGCGAAAAATTTTGGCACATAGTACAAGAATCAGGTTTCAAAATACTATGGCCCTTAAAGTTTCTGGACTTACTACTAAATGTGAATTACAAAATAGTGGAGGATGAAAATATATTGTTGGGAATATATGAACATTATTTGAGATACAGTGCCAATTTTGACCCAATAATTGTAAAAAATTCAACCCATTATATTTATGATGAATAGTATATGGAGTTAATAAATGTAAAGACAAAATTCTACATGAATGATGAAAATTTTGGATCAAAAATTTTGCCAGATAAAGACATCATTGTGTATGAGAAATTCCTAGACACAGCTAGCCCGCTATGCTTTCGTAAGGAATTGATTTATAAAATAATTAACACAACCTCAAATAAACTCAGTCTAAAAGATCTATGCAGGAAGAGAATACGGCAAATATTAAGGAAAAGGGACATTAATTATTCCATGCAAAGCCTCCATATTCCCACTTTACTAAAGAAATATATAATGTACATGGAAAATGGCCCCGAAATCAACGAAAAGGACTTCCAGTTAACATTTAAAACCCCCTACCTTTTGAAGTCAGAGTACAATTTACTGGCCAATAGTGGCCCAATTTTAAGAATAACAGAAAATTATGAAATTGACGGTCCCTTTTTACCCTTTACCCTTTTTTCTCCTCCCCCTTTATGTAACTTTTCTAATTTGTAGACAAGGAAGAACCGTGTACAATAAAAGAAAAATTTGGTTGGCAGAGAATAGAAATCAATACCTTAATAAACACGTCATACGCGATTCTAGAAGAAACCAGTGTCAAGGTAACCGCCAATTAACTTACTAACCTGCTTATAACTAACAAAACTTGAAAAAGAAATATCATGCCATTAAAAAGAACCTTAAGTTATCCCAACCTTACCAGGTTGAGGAATGGGGAAAGTTTTGATATAAAAACTAGAACCATAAAAACTCCCCCTAGATACCTGAAAAACCGAACAGCTTGGTTTCCATGTAAAACACAAAGTTTGCCAAACTTGTCAAAAATTGAACACAAATTATTAGACCAAGATTTAGAAAATGCCGTTAAGAAAGCAACAAGAGAATTACAATACCAAACTCTCTACATCCTTCTCGAAATTCCTGTAAGCATCACTAATAAGTTAATAACAAGAATTTTGTTCATCTTGTTATTTTGTTCATTTACACGCAAGATAAGAAGAGAAAACTTCCAATATAAACAGCAACTTGCGTCTCGGACTTTTACGATCTTACTTAACAAAATCCCCCTCAAAAAATACCCTCTAGTAGCAACATTAATCAGCGAAAATTTCTGGAGAATCTATAATGAAAGAGGCTATACAATCATATGGCCTCTCAGATTTTTGTCAATGTTGATAAAAAGAAATACAAATGTCTTGTTGGAAAAACCAAGCATACTAAACAAAATTTATAAAGACTAAGAACCATTATTCAGCTAGTAATTTGATCAGAAACGGCCGAAAATTCCACATTTATGAACCAGACTACAATGAACTGAAACAAATAATCTTTACCTGTAGCGAATGCGATGACAATTTTGCGTCAAAAATAGCGCCTCAAACAGATATCGTATTTGAAAAATTAATGAACTGTAGGGACCCCCTGTTTTTCCATAAAATATTAATTTTCAAAGTAATCCATAACGTGTCAGGACCCTTAACTTTAAAAGAACAGTGTAGAAAGCACGTCCGACTTCTTATGCGGAAAAGAAATATAAATTACACCCAGTGGAGCCTTCAAATACCTAAAAATTTACAAAAATATCTAATGTTCGCGGAAGACAATTCAGAAAATAAAGGTCAAATATCTGAATTAACCTTTTGGTCAGCTCATATTCCAAGATCAAAAGATTTTTTAACATATTTAGGCGGACCAATTTTCAATGTGCAAAATAATTTCGACATCAACTGTGGAACAAAACTGTCTACTTTACAAAAATTTTAAACCTCTGAGTAACCAAACAGCTAATCCCGCGAAATTATCTATGAAAACATGCCTAACTCCACCCAATAATTATTAATATAACCCAATTTAATTTTTTTTCAGAAATTGGACGAGATTCCATTATCAGACCATTATTATCTTGAAGCAAGATTTCGTTGGAATTGCGTATAAATAATAATATACTTTGTTAAAAACTTTTTAATAAAAGACCCTATAGGAATAAATTAATTTAAATTCTAATTTAATATAATACTATTTCTAGATAAGCCACAACTTATTCCCACAATAACAGGTAAATTGTTATATCCTGCTTAATTAATAAAACTAACAAAATGCCTATGAAAAAAACAAGGAGTAACCCTAATCTCAAAAAAAATGAAACACAATATAACCTCCTAGACCAAATAAAACCTAGTGCTCACAAGGACTATTATAGTTTACCCGATTTATACAGGTTTAACTATGAATTAAACGAAGCAATGTGGAACAGCTTAATTATTGATGCAGTGAGGAATCTAAATTATAAATTTTTAAGAACACCAATCATATTTAAAAACTATTTAATCAGGGATATAATGAATGTAATGTTAAATTGTCAATTTTCAGAAGAAGTAGTTAAGGAGGGTTATGAGTATATAAGAAAATTCTCATCAATAACATTTAAAACAATACTTGACAAAATTACCAAGAAGAATCACCCCCTATTAGAAGAACTAATTATCGAACATCTAGATATTTTTTGTGATGTAAATAACTTCACAATTATCTGGCCCTTACATCTCATATTAATAATAGTAGAAAAAGACTTAGAATCATCTATTAAATCAAACTGGATTATCTCAGTTTACAACAAATACGTCAACATTACAGAAAATGAACCCTTAGAGGGATGTCCCGTTTTACGTAGAGAAGATTACGATGCGCTAAAGAAACTAACGGTACATTTGTACCAAAGTGAACAATACTTATGGTCAAAAATCTTTCCAGGAACAGACATCATCGTATCGGAAATTATAGTGGAAAGTGTCAATCCTTCTTTTGGTTATAAATTATTAAAATATAAAATAAATTACAATACAACTAATCAAACAAGTTTAAAAGGACTATGTAGAAACAAAATACGGACAATTATGCAAAAATTTAACATTAACCATACGTTAGAAAGTTTTAAAATACCAAAATGTCTTGTAGATTATCTTATGTATATTAATATAAAAACAGCGACCATATACTAGAAGTAAATTTTAGAACCTGTGAATCTTTAAAAACAGAATTTAAAGAAATTGATGAAAAAGGGCCTATCTTTAATGTAAATAATAAATAATCTGTAGAAAAAACAAATTATTTATTTCCTTGGAGAAGAAAAAATTAATTTACCTTAGACGGTTTGTGTTATATACTAACGATATTAACACCTAATATGGGTGGAAGTGGTAAAGGAAAAGAAAAAAAAAAAGTTTACATAGCTCCAAAGCTAAAGCCCCCCCCCCCCAAAAAAAAAAAAAAAAAAAAAAAAAAACCTCCAAATTAATCTTATGCTTAATCAACGCCTTTAAACAGTGTTACTTGTTTAATCACATAATCATATGCCTATCATATAAATGTCACAATAATCAATGTTAATCACAACCATCGTTTTTACAATTATATAATGTTGTTACTATTCTATTTAATAACCATATGATCCTGCCTGGAAATTTTTTCATTACAGAAATTGGCAATTGGCCGACATTACATAATAGTCGAAAACTGGAAAACACCTATCATGATTCGTCAACCGCCAAGGAATGCCCGAAAACACCTGATTCAACCAGAAAGCTATCACCCACATGACACGCCAGAGAACGCCATCTACCATACTGCAATCATTTTCATCTTCTGATGGGACATCGTAAGATAAAGAAGGCGTAATATCCAGCCAAAATACAACCACAGCATATCCGCGAAGGCACCATAGATGGTAACGAAACACAACATGAAGACCCGATATCAACAACATCAGACCCAAATGAAGATTTAAATCAGAAAATTCTAATCTTATAAACTTTGGAATAAACCACAAAGTAAGGTTTTAAATACTACCTCAGTCCAATAACGCTTAAAATGCAGAAGGGAGCGGGAAAGGAATGGAAGAACCGTAGTACCAGGTGTACTTTTGTACTTAAACTCCTAGGGGATAGGTATTCCTAGTCCTGCACTTCCCATTTTGAAAAAGCGTAATAGAAAGACAGACTGTACGGATGCTAAATTTTCAAGAAACAAAAAAAAACTTAAGGGTGATAAACTAAAGAAATGACATTATATTAATTCAATCAGTGGATAGGGCAAGGACACGAGAATTGTGATCGGTGTATAATATTCCAAAAATAGTAAATGGTGAACAATTAAAAAGTGCCAAGTAGTGAGTAGTTGGAACTTAATAAAAGTGCAAGTGGAAAGTGTAGGAATATATACGTTTTCTTTAAATAATCATTTCTCTGGTGAAAGAATTAAAATAAAATATTTTGACAATAAGAAACTGTAAGAAAAATAAAACTTAAGGACAGGGAATGTTCTGATTGACGAGGGCGTCAATCTACAGCTTGATAGGGGATATGTAACATATGGACCAGCAAACCCCCTCCCCCTTTCAGAACTCAAAACCAAATCTCTCATTCATTTATTTTAAAAAGTTTTAAAATAAGAATCTCTTATACATATAAAGATTTTAAAGTAAAAGTTAATTATCTCATAGGATTTGTGCTTTTTTAGTACAAGTTTTATAACAGGCAAAAAATGATACTTTTTACCTTTGGTACAAATCTTCCTTCAAGCAAAAAATGATACTTTTTTGACTACCAAAATTAGATTCAAACTTTTGAATAAAGCCAATTAGAAACCAGATTTCTACATCTGGTCTGGTCAACAAACCGAAGGTGAAAACCCTCGTTATAATAAATCTTTGCAAGGAGGTTAAGCCATATGTAGTATAGTAAAAAAAAAAGAGTTGTGTTGCAACTCTTCTGAGGTCAGTCTACCCAGTGCTTAATTTAGAAATCCGGATTGATTCGGGATATATAAGGTGAACTAAAAGTTAGGAATATAGTTCAGTTTTTTGGTAGTCACTCTTTGATGCACTTTATACTACTATCATTTATTGGAGCCGTTTTACCTGAAGTTGTATATGAAGTAAGAAAATAAAATTATTGTCAATAATTGTGTTTGTCTTTGAGCCAAGGTACAGGTACAGTTCCTATTGTCTACTGGTACGTTCCCAAGGGAATCTGCCCATCTCGGCAAACCTAAACGTCATGATAATGAATTCGTCTCCAAGGTTATAGAGACTGGTCAATAGAACCCTCCCAATCTATATCCATTAACTATAAAGCTCCCATACCACAAACAACGTAAACTATATAAGAAATCAAGTAAACTTTATAAGCATCAGTAAAATACAAGAAATCGAACAAACTTCATAAGAAACCCCCCCGTAACATTTTTTACTGAAGTAAAAATTCAAGATTTAGATTATGAATTTGAACATCTTAAAGGAAAACAAAACGCCCCATGCGACTATCTTAGTAGGTTTCCAGATAATGCTCCCTTAGAAAATGAAAATGAAGAAATTAACACGGTAAAAGAAAAACATGCTCCGAAAAATAAAAATTAAAAAATGCAGACCAATAATTTGGTAGAAGAAGAACACAAAGACAGCCCACTATCTTTAAATAATATAAAAATACATCAAAAGAAAGATAATATTTGTGCTGCTCTAATAGAATATTTCTTATATGATAGAGACCTACCCAATGAAATGAAATCCTTTAAAAAAGAAATTGATAATTATTATTACGATTTAGATGAACAACTACTATGTAAAATAATAACCAGTAACGATAAAAGAAATCAAACGACCATTATACCAGTGTTACCCCAAATTTTGGGAAAAACCCGCTTTTGAATTTTTTCATTCTGAAGTAGGAGGTCACTTGGGGATAGAGAAGACCTTCCATAGATTAAAACAATACTTTTTCGTTGCTTCAGCCTTAACTAAGTTAAAAAATTACGTTAATAGTTGTGAAACATGTAATTTAAGAAAAAATCCTCAAGTCTACCCTAATCCAGGGACAGGAAGAACGCCTACGGCCCGGTTCCCCTTTGATATAGTTTCTTTTGATTTATATGGTACTAGCGGAGGACTACCCACGTCTAATGAAGGACACACCTGTGTACTATCAGTGATTGATCACTTTTCTGGTTTCACTTTTGCTAAACCATTAAAAAATCAAAGCGCCTATACAACGTCGAAAGCTCTCACTAAAATATTCCTTAATTTCGGTATTTCTAATACAGTATTAAGCGACAACGGCCCTAATTTCGTATCGAAAGTAACTAAGGATTTAATGTCTTTTCTTCAAATAAGTAAATTGGTATCGACCCCCTATCACCCCCAGGCCAACGGGAAGATCGAGAACAGACACAAACTATTCTCTAATATTTTAAGCATTTATACGAAAGAAAATCGCAGAGATTGGCATGAAACCTTACCTTATTTAACAAATGTAATTAATACCGCTTACTCCCAGGTCATTCGTGATAACCCATTCTACATATTATTCGGACGAGACTTTAGAATCCCTTATAAGGAAATTATAGAATCGAGGCAATATTATAATGATTCTCAAGATTATAGGCAAGAATTTATCAATAGAATGAGAAAAACTTACAAACTTGTAAAACAAGAAATAGAAAAATCAAAAAGACAACAAGAGGCCAAAAATATTCCAAATGTTAAAGGTGAACTCAATTTTCAAGTAGGAGATTGCGTTTATTTAAAAAATGAAACCAAATTGGAAGGCAAGAAGCTTTCTAATAGGTACGCTGGCCCTTATAGAATAATTAAGAAATATGATAATGACGTTACATTCAAACTATTAAAACCACAAACGGGGAAAACTTATAAAGCCCATGTTAGTCGTATAAAAAAGGCAAATTTCACAGAAACATGGACCCCTCAACCTTCAACATCAGATACCTCGGAGGACGAAAATGAACCACCTCGCTCTAGACTAAGTGAGCTTAAACCTTTTAATTTTAAACAAGGGTATTTTGAAGACAGTAGTGAAGAAGAAAAAATTTAATGAATTTCTAACCATGACAAATATGGTTACCCCCCAAAAAAGTACCCCCGTCACGCGAAGACGCAAAATGGGCGACTTATCTTCCAGTGAGGAGTCAGATCCATTGGACTATACGATTTCTCCAAAGTCACAATTTTTTCCAGATGTACCTGCAATGGAATCTCGGCCGAATTACTTCCTAGCAATCCAAGTTAAAAACCCTCAGATAAGGATGAATGCTTCATTAATGCAAAAACACGTAATTGAAACAAACCCTATGTTAACAAAAGCCTTAATCAAACAAAACTCTTTCCATCTAACGTTAAAAGTATTGCATCAGAAAAATAATACTGAAATTGAACATGTAAAAAGTGCTTTCGTCAAAATCATAGAAAAATATAGACAAAATTTTACAAATGAAAAACTTTATCTTGATTTTCAAGGCATCGGGGATATCTTTGAGCAAATTATATATGCAAAATTAGAGAAGGAAGAGGTAGTTAAAACGCGCTTAAATCCAATCATAGAAGAAATCTCTAAAGAAATTACCAAAAGCGGAGTACAAATTGTAAATCAAGAAAACTGGAAGCCACATTTAACGTTAGTTGACCTAAGAAAAGTAAAAAAGCTAAGGAAAGAGGTACGAAAACTTCACCCCTCCTTAACTTCCAATTTTAAAAACATAAAATTTGGAAGAGAACTTGTAAACGGGTTACAATTACTATCAATTTTCGGACCCAAAAGCCAAGAAAACTATTACGAGATAATAGCAGAAGTAACATTTGAACAAAACACCCCTAAATGCAACTAAAAGTAAAAAAAAAAAAAGATGAAGTAAAAACGTTTCAGGAACAGGAAAGAGAACGAAACAGGAAATATATGGCGGTAAGGTAATGATTTTTCAAAATAAATTACGCTTACCAAAGCTAACATTGCAAAAAAAATATATATAACCTCCGTATAACTATCTTAATCCATATACTTATAAATAAATAAAATAAATAAATAAATAAATATATTCGCAAATTTGATGGCAGGCCGTTAAGCCTCTACAAAACAAAAATCTTAATTTGCATTTCTTCTAAATTTGCATAAGGAGAAAATGTCACTTGAATAATATTCATCAACTTACTTCTTGAATGTCCGTAGGTTTGTGGAGCAGATTACTCTTTCTGGTAAGTTGTTCCAATGCTGAACAACTCGGTTGCCGAAAGTCCATCGGCCCATGTCCTTGTAAAAACGTTCCATACTCACTTTGTACTGATGTCCTCGGAGATGATTTTTATTGAACTGCACGATTCTCTGGGCTGGTACGTTATCATAGGCTCCATTGCAGAGCTTGTACATTTCAATAAGATCACCACGATGGAATCTATATGCGAGGGTTGGGATTTCAAGCTTTCTAAGCCGCTCTTCGTAGGGAAGGAAGCGTAACCTGGGAGAGAATTTAGTTATCCTCCTCTGAACATTTTCGAGAGCATCTATGTCCTTGTTGTAGTATGGTCTTGTAGAACAATGTCCATACTCAAGAATCGGGCGGACAAGAGACTTATAGAGCGTAGCAAGCATTTTGTCGTCCTCGTACGAGAATATGTTTAAAATTACCAAAATCGCCGGATCTGTGAACTTTACAAACTATTATAAATAAGTGTAATAACATATCCCACACGAAAAGTCTAAACTTAACACTTAGCCTACTGACCCCTTATAATATTAATATATACATTCAATAAAATTAGACTGGCTAATAGAAAAAAAAAAGTTTTTGGAGAATCGGAGTGACTATATGTGACTATAGCGTGTCATAAATAGAAAATAATTTTTTTTTCTCTTCTCTTAATTTTAACAAAAAAAGTACCAAAAACATTTAACAAAATTCAATCTCTTACCTTATCCGATCTACATGGATCCATGACGCGGTCGGAACTTTGAAAAATACTTCAAACATCAGCCTTTCAAAATACAAGCTTTGAAAACTATCAAAACGCAATAACTATATTAAATAAACATTTGTTCACAAAATATACTTATATATCCCACTTGGATGACAGAATACGGTCTTCCAACCCTTTCGGAACAACTGAACAATGTAGTGTCAGACGGGACTTTTATATACCGATAAGCGAAAACAACCCCTAGTATTAAGGCCAATTTAACTGCCTCATCTCCTTGAAACATGGCTACATCCTTACAAAGTAATACATTGTTCTAAATCTAACTAACTTTCAAACAAAATGCAATGTACCGTGATATAACTCAAGTACTATCTTCTGAAGAATCAAACAAGACTTACTTTAACTAAATCTCGACCCAACAACATATCGTAATAAAGCTTTCAACTTTTATCTTCCGAAAAATCAAGTAGGATCTATTTAAGAGCCTAAGTAACAAAGCCGTAAGCTTCGGATTAGATACCTGGACTATGTTCATATTCTGTCTAATTGATAATAACCCAAAAACCTAAAGGTTTTTCAAAAGTGCCATAATTATAATCATACCTTAAATCAATATAAATAATTGCGTTGGAAAAGTATCTTCGCCTAATGGAAAAATGCGTTTTTTTAGTTCAATCGAATTGAAAGTAGTACACTTGCCTATTTAAAAAGATACACTACGCAATGACAAACTATGCGTATATTAATAAAGAAATGTCATTTCCGTTCAACCTAAGCAAAAATTATGAAAAAAAAAAACAGTTGAAAGTTAAACGCAGTATTCTTATATGCTTATAATTTGGGCAATTTTAATGCTATTTCAAAAAAATAATTTTTTTTTATTTAAAAATAAACAGCCTAAAGAACTTAATTTTACTTAAAGTTATAGGTCAAAATGGTTTATTGGAACCAATTAATTATAACCATCCCTTTGTATTATATTCAACTACTTTGGTTAAAAATTAAAAAGAAATTCTAATTAATCATAAATGCTTTTATTTTAAACTATAGGCTATCTTAAGCTAAATTCTTAATATGTACGTATGTGTATAAATTTAAATATAATAATTTCCCTTCCCCTACAAAAAATTCTACAAAACAGTAGTTCAAATATCTCTTCGTCTATAACTTGAAAAAAAAATAATATGAATTATAACAAGTATTCTTTTAATAGAATGAAAAAATGAAAATGGTAGAATAAAGCAAAATTTTTCAATAATTATGACAGAATCTCTTAGTTATAAAAAAAATATATATAAACTTATGTTACAAAATACCAATAGCCTACAACTTATTAATTAAATGAGGCTAAAATTCTACCAAAATTAAATTATAAGTCAATTTAATTTGTAAATCAAATTTTTTATTTTTTTCCATTTTAACAACTAAGATACTTAATTCAAAACTAAAAGAGATTCAAATGCAAAAAAGAACACTTCAATTTGCAGCAATTTTAGAAATGATTAAAATCATTTCTCAAAGTGCAAGCAAAAAAATGGCTGTGATCTTTAAAACGTAGTTACTAGGCTTTGCAATCTTATATATATAATAATGACCCCTACTTTTAAAACTCCAAATTAAGTTAACTAATCCATAATTAAATGGATTATTTATATTAGATTATCCTATTAGAGACATAATAGATTAAATGCTCTTAATTTCTGAACATGTTTTTTTTTATTTTGGCTTTTCGCAGATGAATAATTAAAAACGAAATTGAAACTATGCATCAAACTTTAACAACAAAATAAGCCTACCCTTCTATTATACATACATAACAAATAATTTAAGTTTCCGGCCGTAACAAATAAATAAAATGTCTCATACATTTATCAGATATGTGTTTTAAGCAAATTTTCCCCTTGGTTAGCAAAATTTTAAATAGTTTACGTTTTTAATTATTTAGAACCATTAAGAAGTTTCACGGCGATCCTCTCAGAATACAAGTGCTATTATTTTTCTTGATATCTATGTATTTGTATAAGAAATAAAATAACTTTAATGTAAATATTGCCAATGTCTATCCATCTCCCCCTAAGCTGACTTTCAGTGGAAGTAATGAACATATAATAGGTCTTGAGTTAACTCCATCCTAGACCTAAAATAAAACTTAAAAAAAAAGTCCCTAATAGATTATTAGTAAGACTAAGTTAGTACTTTAATTTGCTAAATACCTAATGATTGCACCCTTGAAATATTATTATTTTATCTCCTAAAAACACACACACCCATTATTAATTTTCTGACAAAAATTCAACATTTTTGAAGAAAGATACATGAGACTTTTGCTATTAGGTTCTCTGATCCGCCGAATACGATTGTATGATTTTCGTTAAGATTCTGTGATTTTTAGGGAGTGTTCCCCCCTATTTTCAAAAAAGCCTTGTTTTCCTCTATTTAAAATAGCCCCTTTTCTGAAATGGGCGGTGCCAAAGATCTTTCGTAATGGCCCTTTAGTCTATTCAGACACGAGTCTTCATTGGAAGCATCTTCGATATTCTTTAATCCCCCAATTTAGAATTATTGATATTTTTAAATTGATTTTTTTAATACTATATCTTAATGACAATAGCGTATTAGCCCCTTAAATCTATCTTCAAAAACTCCATTAATACTTAATAAATCTCAGCGTCACGCAATCCATTTTTTCTTTCTATCATACTTTGTCAGAAATAATTGATTAAATGTTAATTACAGATAAGAATGATGATCTTAACATTTTTGATGACCATGTGTATAGGTGCCCATACACAAGATGTCGTAAAGCATGGGATAATATTCCAACACGAAAATTCACTTCTAACTAGTAACAACGCTTGGAAAATTTTTATGAAGCTAGACCCTAAACCATTTGAAACATTATTCCAACAAGTTATAAAACTGGAGAAAAATACATTTGACCTGAAAGAATCAATTTTTCAATTTTTAAAATCAGACAAGGGACTACAAGCAAGCAAAAACAACCATAAAGAAAAGAAAGAAACATCCCCTAACTCTCCCAAAGTCAAAACAAAAAGAATAGTAGATGATTTTGATGCGAAAATGGCCGAAATCGATAAAGCTATAGGATTCGAAAAACCATTGAAAAAAGAAAAAGGAGGTCAATTAACGAAGACCAAAACTCAGATATCGATAGAGACCCAAGATACAATTGAGCCAATAAAGACACAACTTAGACAAAGAAAATTTTACGATGGACAATATGCATTATTGAACGAATTGCCCACAGTATGGAATTTCTTCAAAGAACTATGGAATGGACCAAAACAAATTAACAGGGCTAAGAACAAACCAATACAAGAAAAAATAAATTTATCTGAAATAAAACCAATGAAGGTTGAAACGAGAGATATAACCAGTATTTCCTCATACACACAGCAAACCGCTACAATTGAAACCCAAACAACAAGCATTGTATCTGACCTCGTAACGCGAACCAATAAAATACCAGAGATAATAAGAGGTATAGAAAATGTTGAAGTGGGATCAGATTCCACTAATGATACCAGCAAACCGAAATACAAGTTTAAATGTCAATACTTCTGTAGAATAATAAACGTCACAACGGAAGCTACCAAAATCAACACGACCTCCCATGTTCCACATCTTACTTCTTATACCGAAGAAAGCGCAAACGGATTAATGGAAATTCCCAAAAGCACCTCAAAAAAATACGAAACGACTACTTTCGATACTCAGAACGAGGAAACCACAGCAGAAACTGATTTTACTCCAACAACAATCGAAACTGAACATACCCCAATAACAGAAGTGGAAGAAACATTCCCCTCGTCTAATACCACGACGACTGACCCACAACCAATAGAGTTAGACCCCTCAATGTCAGAAATTACTACAGAAACTATCCCTGGTGTACTAATGCCAATTAAAAACGATGAAATTTTAATAACAGTAAGGCAACCATGGCAATCAACTAGCTGGATATGGACTTCTTCGAAAAAGGGAAGAATACAAGTTAGATGGCAAATCCCTTTTGTCAAGACAGACTATGGTAGAACACGATGTATGGATGGAGACAAAAAATGTCAAGATGAAAGTCACTGGAGAGAATGTTGGACAATTGATGGTAAAAAAAACTTGCGCGCGACTGGCCATGGCCGACGAACTAGCAAAGAATGAATTAGAACCCTTCCCGGAATTAACCATAGAAAATGCTCATAAAATCTCAACTCATCAGGCATTCCTTATCTTATATAGACAAAGGTTAGAGGCGTTATTTGAACTATTCAATACAGAAATACAAAAACTTAAACAAAGCACTACACGTATATTCGAAGTATTTTTCCGAAGAAGTAAATATAAACGATCAACAAGTCTAATCCCAATAGTAGGGGAGCTTGCTTCCCGACTATTCGGTTTGTCAACCGAAGAAGATTTGAATATACTAAGAGATAATGTTAAAAGACTCAACACAGCCATGAATACAACACGACATGTCCAAAAAATACAAGCAAGTATAGCCAATTATCAAAAAGACAAAATCGAGGCTATATCCAAAAAAATATCAAGAACAGTCAGCACAATGAACTATTTAAAAAATGAGGTAGACAGAGTAATCTCTGATTCCAGCCTAACGATGGTGTCACTCGACATTGTTATTATGTCTTTGTTGAACTTAGCCACTGACGTCAGTAAATTTGAATTCGCGTTATTTGAATTAACAGGAGGAACCCTTTCTTACGACTTAGTGGATCCCTCGGATCTTAAGAACATCCTAAACGAAATAAAAACTCACTTAACATTTGGTCTCCATTTACCAGTAGAAACAGAAGTAGCTAACTTGTTTTTATATTATACCAAACTAAAGGTGCATATCACCGAGATCAATGAGCAACTGTTTGCTGTAGTCACAATTCCTTTGATTAATCAACAATCCATATACGACCTATACAAAATATCTACATTTCCCATCAACATTAAAGAGACAAACTCCTTCATGAGCATCATCCCAGAAGCGGAATATATGTTAATAGATCAAGATAGAAGAAAATACGCACTAGCAAATACCGAAGAATTAAAAGAATGCGTGTCATTTAAAAATTTGGTCTGCCAACTTACATTACCTATATATAACGTAAAGATAGGATCATGCATGCTAGATCTATTCCTAAAGGAATCGCAGCAACAAAATATTCCTGATTCTTGTGAAGCCTTAATAGGAAATACCAAAAGAGAAACTTTCATTAATTTACGGAACGACTTATGGTTATTTACAGTACCTAAAAAGACGGTAGGAACCCTATCCTGCTATAACAATACAGAAAAAATTGACCCCAGCTATCGAACCGAAATATTATTACAGGATGTTGGGACTATTACAATCAAACAAGGTTGCAGACTTGTAACTAAAGAAACAACCGTCCAAACACCTCTAATCACAACCAGCACTAACGTCATGAGCCCAAAGATAATAAATTTTCAAGGAATAAACTTGTCCTTGGACGGAAATAATTGGGAACAAAAATAAAGGAAGCGTTAGATATGCAAATACCCTTATTCACTGACGAAGACCAAAGATTGAAATATGTGGAGAGCCAATACGGTTTGTTCTCACCAAACTCATGGTATAATATTATAATCACTATATTCATGGTATTTCTTATTTCACTAACAATAAGAGCGCTACTAACAATTAACTATGGGAAACTGCTGAAGAGAAAAAGGATAAATAATGATGCAATTGAAGCACAAGAGATGCATCAATTGAACCCTACTGCTCCTGATGATATTTAAACCATTTTAACAGGGAGGATGTAATAATCCGGGGAAATTGAGAGGTCTTTCTCCGTACGTAACATCCTTTCCCTACTGTAGAAATATTGTTGGTGTATAACAGCTAAAAGGCTATGATACAACATACTGTATTACTTTTTGGCATATACATCAAAAATACTCTTGGCAGAAAATCTTTAAGTAAATATAGACCTCTAACAAGCACGAAAAAATTCGTTCCTATCTTTTTATGTGCAAGAGATTTAAGAGGTCATCTCTTGTAATTTTGCTGATCTATTCCAAGACAAAAACGTTCCAAGGCGTGATAATTGAAAGGCTATGATGCAAAATGTATTACTTTTCAACTAATCACGCATTGGAGGTTCAAATTTTTTTCTGATTAAAGTATGATCCAGAACATTAAGACCTCTATATAATCTTATATATATAACCCTCTTTAGTGCCGTAATTTTATATTTACATGTAATCATAATAATAGTGTAGTACCAATAAAACTATTTTTAATTGCTATATGACCAAATATACCTCACGTTACTTCAAATGTACCTGAATATTATAAGAATTTAAAACTTCTTTAAAAAATCGTACATTCGATTTCACTTTGAATGTTTGAAAAAAAAAATAATATTACTGTTATGCAATTATGTGCTATTATTATGCAATTTCATATTACAATAATGCTTTATATTATCGTATCACTAGTACCATTTTTTTATGTTAACAACATGATTCTGCTTGGAAATTTTTATTATAGAATTTGGCATACTACTAACATTGGCCATGATCAAAGACTACAAAACACCTATCATGATTTATCAACCACCGAAGAATGCCCGAGAAACATCTGATTCAACCAACTATCACCCATCTTTCATTTCTGACTGAACGATGTAGACTAGAGAAGACGAAACATCCAGCCAGCGGGTACGACCACAACATACCCACGCAAAAACACCATTAGTGAACCCAATTCAATATGGAAACCCTCACAGACCTAATGAAGTTTTAGAACAGGAGATCCTAAGTCCTAATTTTTTAACTTAGGAATCAACTAACAAGTAAGGTGTTAGATAGTACTCCAGTCTATTGAATTAAATTAAGATAACGCCAAAGACAATTAAGATAAAAATAGCGACGAAGACCACACTGCCTTTCCATAACAAACAAATACAACGTAGAAACAATAGGGAAAGTTTTTTCAAGACAATGGAAATTATTTATGTATTAACACACACTCAAACATTCACACTGGAACAATACAGATCAGCTTGCTCCTTACTCACGAATGCAATTACTTATCACCCGTGAGTATCTGGTCCTTGATCTTCTCATAATTCTCTTTCGAGTCAATCAAGGCTTGACGAGTCAGTGGAGACAAATCAATGTTGAAGTTCGGGATGCCAAAGCTGTTTAATGCGTTGTTTATGGTATTCTGCAGCTGCGTCTTTTCCGTGTCAAAGTTTGCATCATCAGCTTCAATGACCTTCCCAAGAACTTGAGCCACATCTTGCCCTTTTATTGCACCATAATATGTCATTATGATGTCCCTTGGTGCGCTCTTTCTCATAAGAGAAATTGTTTTCCAGAGAGCACTAACACTTGCATCTTCTGAGGATGCATCTGCTGTTCTCAAAGAAGGGCTGTTTGCAATTGTCCTTCCTTGGTAGTACGTGAGTGCAATTGTTGCAAGTTCACTCACTAGAGGGAAGCATCCTGGATCCCTTTGGTCAAAAGGCACATGAGCCCCTTCAACCTTGTATGGGTGGAATCCGCTGTAGTATTGATAAGCATTGTGCGCCCTAAAACCAGCCTCTCTTAATTTTCTGTGCGACAATCCCAATGGCCCCAGCAAACTTGTGTTCTTAATTAGTGGGAGAATGTTCTCGCTCTTCAACATTTTAAGCACAACCAGAGCGTCGGATACCATTGACCCACCAGCCACTTGATCAGGGCCCCCCACCCTGAGTGAAACAGATGCATGAACCTTCATTGGTCCCCTCATGCCGCACAATGGAGAGAATACGGCAAAATGTCCCAGGTCTTTTGGGGCAATCATAGCCAGAATGGCAACAGGGCTAGCAGCATGCACTGATTTATAAAAGTCAGTGGTAGACTTCTTTTGCTCGGCGTTATCTTTCATCGGCCACTGTTTCTGCAAAAGAAACTTTTTTGCAAACCCAGAAGCCAAAGATCCCCCTGTAGCATGCTTGGTCTTTCTGAACATTGCAGCTCTTACACAGAGAGCAGTGCTAGCGTCTGTTGCCATCTGTAAAAGATCAAGCACCCTTGAATCCTCATACACAGAGCCATCGGCGGGATTTTCAACGACCATCCATTCTTTATCATGGTCTGTCAATCCCACTCCCAACATGACTGATAAGAGCCGACATGCATCGAAGAAAGGTCTTCTCTGATTGTCTACCGCTGAAGAACTAGCATCATTCACAATCAGGAATTGTTTGATATCATCTACTGACCATTGGTCACAGTAGACCTCGTTCACCAGCCTGTCAGTTCTTACCAACTGCTCTACATCCCCTGAGGCACCCAATTTTTTGACAAACAACCCACCCCCAAAAATTACAAAGCGCTCTTTGTCTGGATCATAAGCCTCGAGACCAGCAATGTTTTCCGGGGCCTTTTCAACTACATAGCTCAATTCTTCTTTAGGAGTAAAACAGATGCGGGTTTATCTACAGATGAGTATATTAAAATTCCTAAGTGCTGTAAAAAGAGGGTTTTTTACGTAAAATCATTAGAGACTATTGCCAGTCTCACCGTAGGGGGGGTTTTTACTCCTAAAGAAGAATTGAGCTATGTAGTTGAAAAGGCCCCGGAAAACATTGCTGGTCTCGAGGCTTATGATCCAGACAAAGAGCGCTTTGTAATTTTTGGGGGTGGGTTGTTTGTCAAAAAATTGGGTGCCTCAGGGGATGTAGAGCAGTTGGTAAGAACTGACAGGCTGGTGAACGAGGTCTACTGTGACCAATGGTCAGTAGATGATATCAAACAATTCCTGATTGTGAATGATGCTAGTTCTTCAGCGGTAGACAATCAGAGAAGACCTTTCTTCGATGCATGTCGGCTCTTATCAGTCATGTTGGGAGTGGGATTGACAGACCATGATAAAGAATGGATGGTCGTTGAAAATCCCGCCGATGGCTCTGTGTATGAGGATTCAAGGGTGCTTGATCTTTTACAGATGGCAACAGACGCTAGCACTGCTCTCTGTGTAAGAGCTGCAATGTTCAGAAAGACCAAGCATGTTACAGGGGGATCTTTGGCTTCTGGGTTTGCAAAAAAGTTTCTTTTGCAGAAACAGTGGCCGATGAAAGATAACGCCGAGCAAAGAAGTCTACCACTGACTTTTATAAATTAGTGCATGCTGTTAGCCCTGTTGCCATTCTGGCTTTGATTGCCCCAAAAGACCTGGGACATTTTGCCGTATTCTCTCCATTGTGCGGTATGAGGGGACCAATGAAGGTTCATGCATCTGTTTCACTCAGGGTGGGGGGCCCTGATCAAGTGGCTGGTGGGTCAATGGTATCCGACGCTCTGGTTGTGCTTAAAATGTTGAAGAGCGAGAACATTCTCCCACTAATTAAGAACACAAGTTTGCTGGGGCCATTGGGATTGTCGCACAGAAAATTAAGAGAGGCTGGTTTTAGGGCGCACAATGCTTATCAATACTACAGCGGATTCCACCCATACAAGGTTGAAGGGGCTCATGTGCCTTTTGACCAAAGGGATCCAGGATGCTTCCCTCTAGTGAGTGAACTTGCAACAATTGCACTCACGTACTACCAAGGAAGGACAATTGCAAACAGCCCTTCTTTGAGAACAGCAGATGCATCCTCAGAAGATGCAAGTGTTAGTGCTCTCTGGAAAACAATTTCTCTTATGAGAAAGAGCGCACCAAGGGACATCATAATGACATATTATGGTGCAATGAAAGGGCAAGATGTGGCTCAAGTTCTTGGGAAGGTCATTGAAGCTGATGATGCAAACTTTGATACGGAAAAGACGCAGCTGCAGAATACCATAAACAACGCATTAAACAGCTTTGGCATCCCGAACTTCAACATTGATTTGTCTCCACTGACTCGTCAAGCCTTGATTGATTCGAAAGAGAATTATGAGAAGATCAAGGACCAGATACTCACGGGTGATAAGTAATTGCATTCGTGAGTAAGGAGCAAGCTGATCTGTATTGTTCCAGTGTGAATGTTTGAGTGTGTGTTAATACATAAATAATTTCCATTGTCTTGAAAAAACTTTCCCTATTGTTTCTACGTTGTATTTGTTTACAATTAAGATAACGCTTAAATGCAGAAGAGAGCGGGAGCAGGACCGAAGAACTGTAGTAACGGCCGTACCTTTGTACTTAAACTGCTGGGGATAGGTGATTCTGGGTCCCGCGCTTCCCATTTTGTAGAAGCGTAAAAACAAAAAGTCTTCACTTTTGCTAAATGGTGATAAATTAGAAAATGACATTATATTTGTTCAATCAGTAAATAGGGCAAGGACACGAAAATTGTGATTGGTGTGAAACTAATATCCAGAACTAATAAGTGATGAACATTTAAAAAGTGCCAAATAGTGAATTATAAATTTAAGTAATTAAAAGTGCCAGTGGAAATCTTTTTATATTACGTTGTGTATTTTTATTTTTATTTTTAAAATACCTGGGATCAATTAAAAATCAAATATAACAGTTAAAACTTCAAGTAAAAATAAACAATTGGAACCAGGTATTCGTGTGTAATAACAGTTAATGTCAAGTGTTGTGCTTAAATAATTTTTTAGTGCTAGGTGCAGGACATATATATATAAGGTGTAGGAAAATATTTCTTAAATTTTAATCATCATTTACAAGGTTATGGAATTATAATAAAATTTTTATAGACAATAAGGAATAAATGCAATATTTAAAGAAAGAGATTAGACTGATTGATGGGGACATCATTCTACAACGGGAAAGGGGATATGTAACATATAGACCAGCCCCCTCCCCTCTATAAAATTCAGGACCAAATCCCTCATTCACACCCCCTTAGAAATCCTCAAATATAGGACCAAATCTCTCATCCATACTCTTCTAGGAACTCTTAAATTCAGGACTAAATTTCTCAGTCACACCCCTTCAGTAAATTTCAATTAGAAAAAGGTTTGAATAAAATCATTTAGAATTTAACAGTTGCTAAATTTAACAGTCTGCATAGTCCAACGCAGTTGGACTACGTGCATTTAGATAAGTTAAATGTTACTTAACAAGTTAAGTAACCAGTTATTCTGACCCCTGAGTCTTTCAACTCAAAACTAAAAGGGAAATCCTTGCCATAAAAACAACTTTTGGATGCCAGACTATTCACATGATTAAATATTACCAATAGTAGTGGAGGTCAACTTCCACAAGTCACCAAGCCTGTCCGGCGGGTGTTTTTTAAGAGAAATCGCGCGTTGGATATATGAGCCCAACGCAAGGGCAAATAGTCAATTTTAAGGAGAGATTCGAAAGCATTAGATCAATTGATCATGTTCACCTTTTCATGCAATAAGTTATTGAAGCTGTTTTGTCAATAGTTGTATATTGTAAGTAAATAAACCTTATTGTATTTAATCATCTTTTGTCTTTGTATTAGGGCATCAGGTACAGTTCCTCTAGCCTTCAGGTACGGTCCCAAGGGAATCTATATTTGTTTCAGGAGACCTCGAACAACACTGAGATGGTTCTGTCTCCCAGGTTACTGGGGATTCTATACGAATCCTTTTTATTTTATTAATAATTTAGCTCCCATATCCACATTAAGCTATTAAGACTTAGAAGAGTCCCAAGCAACTCAACGCAAACCCCCCCTTAAGATAAAATCACAACCCAAACCTATTAGTTTAAGAAACCACCCCGTAACATATGGCGCGGTTGGAAAAAGAAAGAAGCAAAAGGAACTGAAAGTACCTACACAATGAATGCCTACTAACATGGACAAGTATGATTATTTACATTTTATTTTTTGATTTTTAAGTGCAGTGCAATTTTATCTCGCTTTTTGAATTTTTAGGTGCAGTGCGATTTTATTTCTATTTTTGCATTTTTTTTTATATATGAGTATACCCCATTCAAAAAAAATCAAAATCGTTAAGAAATTAAAATAAAACAGTAATAAAATTAAAAAAAAAAATTGGAGATTATTTTATACCGCATACGTAAAAAAAAAAGACTACAATAAATATGGACCAGGAACAAGATGAAATATTAAAAGCGCAACAAATTATTGCAACTTCGGTAGAAATTACAAAATCATTACCAGAATATGAAGGAGATACGGACGTTGATCAATTCAACATCCATTTAGGACAATTTGTGGAAATGACAAAAATTGACCTAAAAGTATTAAAAAATATGTTACTTTTAAGACTGAAAGGACAGGCGCTAACATTACTAAAAATAATCGAAAACTCGATAGTTACAGAAGCAACCTCAACAATTAACTAAATAGAATTATTGCAACAGGCCTTCCAGAAAAGATTTATTGACACAAGTTCATTGAATAAACTGAAACATGGCCTAGTTACTTTCGAACAGACCCAAAACGTTCGTGAGTACTTGCATAAGGTTAGAATCGCAACAGAAGCGCGATACGGTCCAGGAGAAGGGGAATTATATGAAAAATACATACTAAATGCATTTAAACAGGGACTCAACCCAAAGTTATACCGCCTTTTGATAGCTAAAAATATTGATAACCTAGAACTAGCAGTTCAGGAAATAGAAAGAGCCGTAGAAATTGATTCGATTGTCCTGCAGCACCAAAAACTGTCAATCAATGCTATAGAAAACAAAGCCCCGATAAAGTCAAGAGATTCCTCTCCGCGATTTTTCTCCCGAGAATCATCGCCCAAACCTGTTCGAAATCAAATTCGAACCACCACACCTCCAAGACAAGTACGTTTTGCCCCCAATAATCAAATAAGGGCACAAACTAACAATGAACCATTAAGGTTCTATACCTGTAACCGGTTAGGACATATCGCAAGAAATTGTTTCGCAAACAATAATTATCACCCAAATATTAGGGGAACGGGTAACCGTTTGTCCAGGGGGACAAACTATAGTGGGTACGCCCCTAGAGGCAATCGAGGGAACACCTTTGTAACAAGAAATAATTATCCCACCCAAAATCAAAATTTCCAACGCAATACGTATCAATATCAAGGAGGGTATCGTGGAAGGACAAATCAAACCAATAATAGTTGGAACAGAAATACAAGAGGAAGTTACATCACCCGACGGCAGCCATATAATAGCTCCATCTCATATAATAATAACCAAGGAACCCAAAACAGAACAAATGAAAGTTCTACATCTAACATCTGGGAATCCCAGGGAAACGATATAAGCCCCCAAAATTCGTAGGACCAAAATTTGGTGGCAATATAATTTATAGGTCCCCTCCAGTAATAATACCATTTTTAAGTGCAAATAATAATAATATGTTACCAGTATTTGAAAATTTTAACGCAGGGAATATTTATTTCTCAGCCCTTATAGATTCAGGAGCAACCGTAAATGTGATAAATACATCCGTATTTAATAAATTACCAAACTATATTAAACGACGAATGAGCAATATCTGCCCCAATTTTTCAAGTGTAACCGGACACGACCTGGATGTGAAAGGCACTATGTATCTAGCCTTGCGCAAGGATAACATAAATTTCTATACTCGATTTATAGTTTGTAAGAATTTTCCATACGAAGCGATAATAGGCGCAAATTTTTTAAAATCAAATAAAATATTATTAGATGTAGCAAATTCAAAGTTTAACTACCCAACGGACACCATATCAATGATAAATAACATACAAGCAAACAAAGTAAGGGAAAATATAGGTAACATGAGAGTAGTATAGAAACAAACAAATTCAAGAAATTTGTTATTTATGGAAAAAACTTGAAAAAATAGAAACTCCAGGAAAAAAAACAGCGGAGAATCTTGTAAATTCAATAAAAGAAGAAAATAACGAAAAATATTATGGATTTGTAGTGCGTAAAACAAAAATTCCCCCTAAATCAATGCAGAGGGTCCAAATATCACAAATGTTAGAACCAGTTAATAATAAAAATGAAATTTCGGTAGCATTGCCGTCGGAAGATCTCCCGAAATATGTAGTTTGTGAAGAACAAATTATGAATTACGAAAAGGGAGAAGGTTACATTTGGGTAACGAACACCCACGAAAACGACCTAATTACCCTAAGTAAAGGTACATGTTTAGTAGAGATACAAGTAGTATCGGAATCCGATATTAATAATTGGAAAAATTTGGAAAAGAACTTAGTGAATAATATTAATGTTCACATTGACAAAGAACATCCACTGACGCGATCTCAATTCCTTGAAAAATACGAACTAAGTCACATAACCGATGTGTCATTAAAACAAAAATTATGCGACTTATTATGGGAATATAGAGATGTCTTTTCGACATCTGAAGATGACATAGGACTTATCCCATTTTATGAACACGCAATACAAACCACGGGGCCGCCAGTTGCAAAACAACCATACAGAATTCCTTATAAACATAAGGAATGGCTAATAAACAAAATATATGAACTCGAAAAGAATCGAATCATAAGGCCAAGCATAAGCCCATACTCTGCCCCCGTTATTTTAGTCCCGAAAAAGAATAATGACCTTAGATTAGTGGTAGATTATAGAGCTTTAAATAAACAGGTAGTAAATGACAAATTTCCCCTACCTAGAATAGACGAAATTCTAGATTCAATATCAAATAAAAATAAAATATTTACTTCCCTAGATGTGACACAAGGTTATCATCAAGTAAAAATAAAAGGGGCCGACATTTTTAAAACAGCTTTTTCAACTTCAGAATGTGGTTCTTATGAATACTTAAGAGTACCATTTGGACTAAAAACTAGTTCGAGTGCATTGTGTAGACCCCTCCTTCATTTACTAAGAGGCCTAAATAACATAATTCATTTTGTTGATGACGTCATAGCTATGGACAAAGACGCGGAGGACCATTTGTGACCCTAGCAAAAGTGTTTGGGAAATTTAGAGAAGGCAATTTAAAATGTAGACCGGAAAAAGTAAATCTTTTTCAAACAAAACTAAAATTTTTAGGAGTAGTTGTAACGCAAGGACAAATTTCCCCAGACCCTGAAAAAATAAAATCCGTTAAAAATATAAAGCCCCCCCCCCAAACAATTAAAAAATTACGAGGAATCTTAGGATTAATGAGCTATTTCCGAAAATTTATAAGAAATTACGCACAAGTTGCAAAACCTTTAACGGTCCTCACGAGAGGCAACCCACAAAAAATTGTGTGGTCTAAAACAGCTCAGAATGCATTAGATCATTTAAAAAAGGCTCTAACCTCAGAACCTATTTTATCGCTACCCAACTTCCAAACAGGACAATTCGTTGTTACAACGCATGCCTCAAACAAGGGGATTGGGGCGATCCTCTCCCAAATAATAAATGGGGAAGAAAGAGTAATAGCGTACGGTTCTCGCACCCTGACTTCTGGAGAAAGTAATTATTCTGCTACACAGCTTGAATTATTATCGATTATCCACCATTTGGACAAGCTCAGACATTATTTGGTAGGCAGAAAATTTAAACTACGTTCGGACCACAAAAGCCTGCAATAATTGCAAACTTTCAAAAAGCAAACGGGAATACTCGCGAGATGGATTTTGAAAATCCAAGACTTAGATTATGAATTTGAACATCTTAAGGGAAAGCAAAATGCCCCATGTGACTATCTAAGTAGGTTTCCAGATAATACCCCAGTAGAAAATGAAAACGAAGAAGTCAACACAATAAAAGCAAAGTATGTTCCAAGAAAGAAGGGTTTAAAAATGAAATCGGTTGAGAATAATTCGGTTGAGAAGGAACAGAAAAACAGCCCACTTTCCTTGAATTCTATAAAAATGTATCAAAAGAAAGATGATACTTGTGCCGCTCTAATAGAATATTTCTTATATGATAAAGAGTTACCTGATGAAATGCAATCTTTTAAAAAAGAAATTAATAACTATTATTATGATTTCGACGAAAAAATACTATGTAGGATAATGACAGATAACGATAAAAGAAATCAAACTTCCATTATACCAGTTTTACCCCAAATTTTGGAAAAACCCGCTTTTAAATTTTTTCATTCTGAAGTAGGAGGTCATTTGGGAATAAATAAGACATTCCATAGATTAAAACAATACTTTTTCGTTACTTCAGCCTTAACAAAGTTAAAGATTTATGTTAATAATTGTGAAACCTGTAATTTAAGAAAAAATCCTCAAGTCTACCCAAATCCAACAATAGGAAGAACGCCTACGGCCCGGTTTCCATTTGACATAGTTTCTTTTGATTTATATGGTACAAGTGGAGGATTACCCACGTCTAATGAAGGACATACCTGTGTACTGTCAGTAATCGATCATTTTTCCGGTTTCACATTTGCTAAACCATTAAAAAATCAAAGCGCTTATGCGACTTCGAAAGCTCTTGCCAAAATATTTCTTAATTTCGGTATTCCTAATACAGTATTAAGCGACAATGGCCCTAATTTTGTATCGAAAGTAACCAAGGATTTAATGTCTTTCCTTCAAATAAATAAATTGGTATCGACCCCCTATCATCCACAGGCCAATGGGAAAATCGAGAACAGGCACAAACTATTCTCTAATATTTTAAGTATTTATACGAAAGAAAATCGCAGGGATTGGCACAAAACCTTACCTTATTTAACAAATGTAATTAATACAGCTTATTCCCATGTCATCCGTGATAACCCATTCTACATATTATTCGGACGAGACTTTAGAATCCCTTATAATGAAATTATAGAGTCACGACAATTTTATAATGATTCTCAAGATTATAAACAGGAATTTATCAATAGAATGAGGAAAACTTATAAACTTGTAAAACAAGAAATAGAAAAATCAAAAAGAAAGCAAGAAGCAAAGAATATTCCTAACGTCAAAGGTAAACTCGATTTCCAAGTAGGAGACTGCGTTTACTTAAAAAATGAAAACAAATCGGACGGCAAGAAACTTTCGGACCGATATCTAGGGCCGTTAAGAATAATTAAGAGGTATGATAATAATGTTACATTTAAACTATTAAAACCAAAAACAGGAAAAATCTATAAAACCCACGTTAGTCGTATAAAAAGGGCAAAATTCACAGAAACATGGACCCCTCAACCTTCAACATCAAATACCTCGGAGGACGAAAATCAACCACCTCGCTCTAGATTAAGTGAGCTTAAACCTTTTAATTTCAAACAAGGATATTTTGAAAACAGTAGTGACGAAGAAAAATTTAATGAATTTCTAACCATGACAAATATGGTTACCCCCCCAAAAAGTACCCCCGTTACGCGAGGACGGAGGAATAGCGATTCATCTTCCAGTGAAGAATCAGAAGAATTGGACTATACAATTTCTCCACAAACGCAATTTTTCCCGGATCGAATTTCGACACCTTTTCCACCAAAACGTTTCCCCGATGATTTGGTACACCCTGTCACACCAATAGACAGACCTTTATCGTTACAAGATGAATTAAATAAGGCTATACAGACCCCTGGTGACAGAGTCAGAAAAGGTCTACCAACCGCAACGACAAACATTGAGGGAGGCCATGGATCTTATTAATTACCCAATTAAAACTAGACAAAGTACACTTGATACTAATCCACCTACAGATGAACAACAATATCACGATATAACCGTCTCAAAGGCAAAACCAAAGGACTGGGTATCTTGGAAGGAAACCTTAATGCAAACCATTCCTCACCCCCCGGAAGATATGGCTTTCAAGCAGTGGAGGCACCCCAAGAAGACATCTGAATCCTCCCAAAGCTCCCAAGAATCCTTCAATTCTCCCGAGCCCGGAAATCAACAGGATGAATCAATCAATAAACCCTCCACTTCGCGAGGAGAAGAAATTTACGAAGGTCAGGCTGGATCTACACCTAAATCTCAAACTTCTACTTCAAGAGAACCAGATACTAAATCTACAACTAGTTCCTCAGATACTGAGAGTGAATCAGGCACAAATGAGCCCAAAGATGTGGAAGGAACAAGACCACAGAGTGCAACTGCCCAGGCTAAAAAGGCACAAATTAAAGGTCAAAAATTTCTTAAAAAACAATATAAAAAGTTTGACCTGATATCGCTAGCGAAACCAAAGAAAAAAACCGAGTCTACCGAAGAGAAGGTAACAACAAGGTCAGGCCGAGTTGTCAAAAAACCAGATAAATTAGATTATTAATAAAAGAAAAATAAAAATCTACCAGTCCTGAATAAAAAAAAATATAAAAAAAAAATAGTCATTTTTTTTGTGTTAATTGTTAATTGGTTACGCTAAGAAACCATCCCGTAATAAAACATCCTTAAAAGAAAGTACCTTTCAGGAAATCTGAAAGACTCCAAGTGAAAAATTGGCCTATCTTATCAAAGAGTGCTCATTATTCTAAGTAAGTTCCAAATCACATTTTTTTGCTAAGATTAATCGTAAGAGTGTAACTGCTTAATTAACATTTTTCTTAAAATAATTCCTTAAGGTTAAGGATTATCTTAAGGGTTAAAATTAGAACTGCCCCGTCGACTAAACGTTTCGCCAGATAAGTAGGCGAGACACTTCCTGATTCTTGAACTTTAATTTCTCTAATAATATAACCCGAAGCTTGGTAAACTATCTTACCACAAGTATAACTCAGCTGTAACAAAACGTTAATTAGAAAGCTTATTAATATTGCTAAAGCTTACGCATAGACAGACGATTTAGGTTTGGAAACTAGAATTACAATCGAAATTGCAAGAAGTCTACTATACACGGAACCTGAATAGAGAAAACAAGGCGCCCTTGCGGGTTGTAGTGGCAAGGCTTGTCGTGTTTCAACTTGCATGACCACAAACAGCCTTAAAGGCCTCCTTAAAAACTACCTCTTCATTGTTACAGCCAGCAATAAAGTGAACAAATGAAAGTATATTGCAACAAACTGTAAACTGAATTTTACCAAACCCAAATTCCCCGTAAGCCAATAATCGGTAGTTGGAGCTGGTGCTGCTTACGAACTTCGTCTGAGTTCGTTGACTGCACTAATTCAATTTCCCAATTACTATTTCTGCATTGCTTCAACTCATGTTAGACCGATCAATTCAACCCGTAATATATAATACTCGCACATTGTTTGAATGAATTAGAATAAAAATCCATATACGTTGTGTTTCTCTGCTTGTTACTTGAAGCGTAATTCATAATTTAAGAAATATTCATTTTTTCTTATTTCCAATAACTCCAAGTTATTAAGTCCCTTTTAACTTAATTTACTACCCCACTTACCACCAAAATATGTCCAAAGCCATTATAGATACAGAATTTATTTCAATTATCCATGCTAAGGAAAACATTATATACGCGGCCGCGATTTTAGTGCAGGATGAGAATGGTAAAGAGGTGTATGCTGAAACATGGTACCTCAATTACGATTTAACAAAATTTGAACCTCATACATATAGATTTGGCTTAAAATTAGCGAATACTCCTAAATATCAACCCGCGAGAGGAGAGGTAAAAATAAAATATTCAAATAAAAGTAAGAAAGGAAAAAATTTGACAAGCCTTCAACTATTAATAAGAAAATTACAACAAAAATCTAATATAAGCTATTGGTTTTGCAAGGGCCGAAATCAAACTGATCTACTTTTAATTGATAAATGTAGGCCACCGAAAATTTGCTATAAGATCGAAGGAAATGAAAATTGTATTAAGTACGAAGGAATTCACCACCCCTTAGATGAAATCCGACATTATGCCAAATTTATGTATGATCCAACGTCCCAAGATTACGCAGTAAGGGGAAATAACATATTCTTAAAGAGAAAAAATCGGTAGAAGCAAAAAAAGACGCATATAAAGGTAAATTAAAATCAAGAAAATTCAAACAATAAACAAAATCTACAATTTTTTAGACGAAACACCAGAAGGACTCAAGGCGGAAAAAGGTAATTACTCATTAGATAATTAGCCTGGTTATACGTGTGACTAGTACTAACCGGGAAAATGCCGCGACAAAGAACCTTAAGTAATACCGACACCCTAGAACCCGACCAAGACCTGATGTTTGCGAGACCAGAATTTTGGATTTCAAATAAAACCCTAAGTTTACCAAACCTCTCGGTAATAGACTATGAATTACGGGAAATAATCTTCGAATCCGCAATAACTAATACAATAAGGAACTTGGAATATAATACCTTATATTCATTATTGCAAGTTCCCGTTATTTTTAACGAGGATCTCATAATACACGGAATAATCATCCTATTATACGGATCATTTTCACTAGATATATTGAGCAAAGATTACGATTATAGGCACAAAAATGCTTCATACACCTTCGCAGCCCTACTCCAAGCAATGCCCCCCGTTGCGTATCCTTTAATAGCATCTTTAATACGCGAAAAGTTTTGGCACATAGAACAAGAATCAGGTTTCAAAATACTATGGCCCTTAAAGTTTCTGGACTTACTACTAAATGTGAATTCCAAATTAGTGGAGGATGAAAATATATTGTTGGGAATATATGAACATTATTTGAGATACAGTGCCAATTTTGACCCAATAATTGTAAAAAATTCAACCCATTATATTTATGATGAACAGTATATGGAGTTAATAAATGTAACGACAAAATTCTACATGAATGATAATTTTGGATCAAAAATTTTGCCAGATAAAGACATCATTGTGTATGAGAAATTCCTAGACAAAGCTAGCCCGCTATGCTTTCGTAAGGAATTGATTTATAAAATAATTCACACAACCTCAAATAAACTCAGTCTAAAAGATCTATGCAGGAAGAGAATACGGCAAATATTAAGGAAAAGGGACAATAATTATTCCATGCAAAGCTTCCATATTCCCACTTTCCTAAAGAAATATATAATGTACATGGAAAATGGCCCCGAAATCAACGAAAAGGACTTCCAGTTAACATTTAAAACCCCCTACCTTTTAAAGTCAGAGTACAATTTACTGGCCAATTTTAAGAATAACAGAAAATTATGAAATTGACGGTCCCTTTTTACCCTTTACCCTTTTTTCTCCTCCCCCCTTATGTAACTTTTCTAATTTGTAGACAAGGAAGAACCGTGTACAATAAAAGAAAAATTTGGTTGGCAGAGAATAGAAATCAATACCTTAATAAACACGTCATACGCGATTCTAGAAGAAACCAGTGTCAAGGTAACCGCCAATTAACTTACTAACCTGCTTATAACTAACAAAACTTGAAAAAGAAATATCATGCCATTAAAAAGAACCTTAAGTTATCCCAACCTTACCAGGTTGAGGAATGGGGAAAGTTTTGATATAAAAACTAGAACCATAAAAACTCCCCCTAGATACCTGAAAAACCGAACAGCTTGGTTTCCATGTAAAACACAAAGTTTGCCAAACTTGTCAAAAATTGAACACAAATTATTAGACCAAGATTTAGAAAATGCCGTTAAGAAAGCAACAAGAGAATTACAATACCAAACTCTCTACCTCCTTCTCGAAATTCCTGTAAGCATCACTAATAAGTTAATAACAAGAATTTTGTTCATCTTGTTATTTTGTTCATTTACACGCAAGATAAGAAGAGAAAACTTCCAATATAAACAGCAACTTGCGTCTCGGACTTTTACGATCTTACTTAACAAAATCCCCCTCAAAAAATACCCTCTAGTAGCAACATTGATCAGCGAAAATTTCTGGAGAATCTATAATGAAAGAGGCTATACAATCATATGGCCTCTCTGATTTTTGTCAATGTTGATAAAAAGAAATACAAATGTCTTGTTGGAAAAACCAAGCATACTAAACAAAATTTATAAAGACTACAAGAACCATTATTCAGCTAGTAATTTGATAAGAAACGGCCAAAAATTCCACATTTCTGAACCAGACTACAATGAACTGAAACAAATAATCTTTACCTGTAGCGAATGCGATGACAATTTTGCGTCAAAAATAGCGCCTCAAACAGATATAATCGTATTTGAAAAATTAATAAACTGTAGGGACCCCCTGTTTTTCCATAAAATATTAATTTTCAAAGTAATCCATAACGTGTCAGGACCCTTAACTTTAAAAGAACAGTGTAGAAAGCACGTCCGACTTCTTATGCGGAAAAGAAATATAAATTACACCCAGTGGAGCCTTCAAATACCTAAAAATTTACAAAAATATCTAATGTTCGCGGAAGACAATTCAGAAAATAAAGGTCAAATATCTGAATTAACCTTTTGGTCAGCTCATATTCCAAGATCAAAAGATTTTTTAACATATTTAGGCGGACCAATTTTCAATGTGCAAAATAATTTCGACATCAACTGTGGAACAAAACTGTCTACTTTACAAAAATTTTAAACCTCTGAGTAACCAAACAGCTAATCCCGCGAAATTATCTATGAAAACATGCCTAACTCCACCCAATAATTATTAATATAACCCAATTTAATTTTTTTTTTAGAAATTGGACTGGTCTAAAGATTTGAAGTAATGGAATCTCGGCCGAATTACTTCCTAGCAATCCAAGTTAAAAACCCTCAGATGAGGATGAATGCTTCATTAATGCAAAAACACGTAATTGAAACAAACCCTATGTTAACAAAAGCCTTAATCAAACAAAACTCTTTCCATCTAACGTTAAAAGTATTGCATCAGAAAAATAATACTGAAATTGAACATGTAAAAAGTGCTTTCGTCAAAATCATAGAAAAATATAGACAAAATTTTACAAATGAAAAACTTTATCTTGATTTTCAAGGCATCGGGGATTTCTTTGAGCAAATTATATATGCAAAATTAGAGAACGAAGAGGTAGTTAAAACGCGCTTAAATCCAATCATAGAAGAAATCTCTAAAGAAATTACCAAAAGCGGAGTACAAACTGTAAATCAAGAAAACTGGAAGCCACATTTAACGTTAGTTGACCTAAGAAAAGTAAAAAAGCTAAGGAAAGAGGTACGAAAACTTCACCCCTCCTTAACTTCCAATTTTAAAAACATAAAATTTGGAAGAGAACTTGTAAACGGGTTACAATTACTATCAATTTTCGGACCCAAAAGCCAAGAAAACTATTACGAGATAATAGCAGAAGTAACATTTGAACAAAACACCCCTAAATGCAACTAAAAGTAAAAAAAAAAATGAAGTAAAAACGTTTCAGGAACAGGAAAGAGAACGAAACAGGAAATATATGGCGGTAAGGTAATGATTTTTCAAAATAAATTACGCTTACCAAAACTAACATTGCAAAAAAAAATATATATAACCTCCGTATAACTATCTTAATCCATATACTTATAGTAAGATAAATATGTTTAAAATTACCAAAATCGCCGGATCTGTGAACTTTACAAACTATTATAAATAAGTGTAATAACATATCCCACACGAAAAGTCTAAACTTAACACTTAGCCTACTGACCCCTTATAATATTAATATATACATTCAATAAAATTAGACTGGCTAATAGAAAAAAAAAATTTTTGGAGAATCGGAGTGACTATATGTGACTATAGCGTGTCATAAATAGAAAATAATTTTTTTTTTCTTTTATCTTAATTTTAACAAAAAAACTACCAAAAACATTTAACAAAATTCAATCTCTTACCTTATCCGATCTACATGGATCCATGACGCGGTCGGAACTTTGAAAAATACTTCAAACATCAGCCTTTCAAAATACAAGCTTTGAAAACTATCAAAACACAATAACTATATTAAATAAACATTTGTTCACAAAATATACTTATATATCCCACTTAGATGACAGAATACGGTCTTTCAACCCTTTCGGAACAACTGAACAATGTAGTGTCAGACGGGACTTTTATATACCGATAAGCGAAAACAACCCCTAGTATTAAGGCCAATTTAACAGCCTCATCCCCTTGAAACATGGCTACATCCTTACAAAGTAATACATTGTTCTAAATCTAACTAACTTTCAAACAAAATGCAATGTACCGTGATATAACTCAAGTACTATCTTCTGAAGAATCAAACAAGACTTACTTTAACTAAATCTCGACCCAACAACATATCGTAATAAAGCTTTCAACTTTTATCTTCCGAAAAATCAAGTAGGATCTATTTAAGAGCCTAAGTAACAAAGCCGTAAGCTTCGGATTAGATACCTGGACTATGTTCATATTCTGTCTAATTGATAATAACCCAAAAACCTAAAGGTTTTTCAAAAGTGCCATAATTATAATCATACCTTAAATCAATATAAATAATTGCGTTGGAAAAGTATCTTCGCCTAATGGAAAAATAAGTTTTTTTTTTAGTTCAATCGAATTGAAAGTAGTACACTTGCCTATTTAAAAAGATACACTACGCAATGACAAACTATGCGTATATTAATAAAGAAATCTTAATATGTACGTATGTGTATAAATTTAAATATAATAATTTCCCTTCCCCTACAAAAAATTCTACAAAACAGTAGTTCAAATATCTCTTCGTCTATAACTTGAAAAAAATAATATGAATTATAACAAGTATTCTTTTAATAGAATGAAAAAATGAAAATGGTAGAATAAAGCAAAAATTTTCAATAATTATGACAGAATCTCTTAGTTGTAAAAAAAAATATATATAAACTTATGTTACAAAATACCAATAGCCTACAACTTATTAATCAAATGAGGCTAAAATTCTACCAAAATTAAATTATAAGTCAATTTAATTTGTAAATCAAATTTTTTATTTTTTTCCATTTTAACAACTACTTAATTCAAAACTAAAAGAGATTCAAATGCAAAAAAAGAACACTTCAATTTGCAGCAATTTTAGAAATGATTAAAATCATTTCTCAAAGTGCAAGTCAAAAAATGGCTGTGATCTTTAAAACGTAGTTACTAGGCTTTGCAATCTTATATATATAATAATGACCCCTACTTTTAAAACTCCAAATTAAGTTAACTAATCCATAATTAAATGGATTATTTATATTAGATTATCCTATTAGAGACATAATAGATTAAATGCTCTTAATTTCTGAACATGTTTTTTTTTATTTTGGCTTTTCGCAGATGAATAATTAAAAACGAAATTGAAACTATGCATCAAACTTTAACAACAAAATAAGCCTACCCTTCTATTATACATACATAACAAATAATTTAAGTTTCCGGCCGTAACAAATAAATAAAATGTCTCATACATTTATCAGATATGTGTTTTAAGCAAATTTTCCCCTTGGTTAGCAAAATTTTAAATAGTTTACGTTTTTAATTATTTAGAACCATTAAGAAGTTTCACGGCGATCCTCTCAGAATACAAGTGCTATTATTTTTCTTGATATCTATGTATTTGTATAAGAAATAAAATAACTTTAATGTAAATATTGCCAATGTCTATCCATCTCCCCCTAAGCTGACTTTCAGTGGAAGTAATGAACATATAATAGGTCTTGAGTTAACTCCATCCTAGACCTAAAATAAAACTTAAAAAAAAAGTCCCTAATAGATTATTAGTAAGACTAAGTTAGTACTTTAATTTGCTAAATACCTAATGATTGCACCCTTGAAATATTATTATTTTATCTCCTAAAAACACACACACCCATTATTAATTTTCTGACAAAAATTCAACATTTTTGAAGAAAGATACATGAGACTTTTGCTATTAGGTTCTCTGATCCGCCAAATACGATTGTATGATTTTCGTTAAGATTCTGTGATTTTTAGGGAGTGTTCCCCCCTATTTTCAAAAAAGCCTTGTTTTCCTCTATTTAAAATAGCCCCTTTTCTGAAATGGGCGGTGCCAAAGATCTTTCGTAATGGCCCTTTAGTCTATTCAGACACGAGTCTTCATTGGAAGGATCTTCGATATTCTTAATCCCCCAATTTAGAATTATTGATATTTTTAAATTGATTTTTTTAATACTATATCTTAATGACAATAGCGTATTAGCCCCTTAAATCTATCTTCAAAAACTCCATTAATACTTAATAAATCTCAGCGTCACGCAATCCATTTTTTCTTTCTATCATACTTTGTCAGAAATAATTGATTAAATGTTAATTACAGATAAGAATGATGATCTTAACATTTTTGATGACCATGTGTATAGGTGCCCATACACAAGATGTCGTAAAGCATGGGATAATATTCAAACACGAAAATTCACTTCTAACTAGTAACAACGCTTAGAAAATTTTTATGAAGCTAGACCCTAAACCATTTGAAACATTATTCCAACAAGTTATAAGACTGGAGAAAAATACATTTGACCTGAAAGAATCAATTTTTCAATTTTTAAAATCAGACAAGGGACTACAAGCAAGCAAAAACAACCATAAAGAAAAGAAAGAAACATCCCCTAACTCTCCCAAAGTCAAAACAAAAAGAATAGTAGATGATTTTGATGCGAAAATGGCCGAAATCGATAAAGCTATAGGATTCGGAAAAACCATTGAAAAAAGAAAAAGGAGGTCAATTAACGAAGACCAAAACTCAGATATCGATAAAGAGACCCAAGATACAATTGAGCCAATAAAGACACAACTTAGACAAAAAAAAATTTTACGATGGACAATATGCATTATTGAACGAATTGCCCACAGTATGGAATTTCTTCAAAGAACTATGGAATGGACCAAAACAAATTAACAGGGCTAAGAACAAACCAATACAAGAAAAAATAAATTTATCTGAAATAAAACCAATAAAGGTTGAAACGAGAGATATAACTAGTATTTCCCCATACACACAGCAAACCGCTACAATTGAAACCCAAACAACAAGCATTGTATCTGACCTCGTAACGCGAACCAATAAAATACCAGAGATAATAAGAGGTATAGAAAATGTTGAAGTGGGATCAGATTCCACTAATGATACCAGCAAACCGAAATACAAGTTTAAATGTCAATACTTCTGTAGAATAATAAACGTCACAACGGAAGCTACCAAAATCAACACGACCTCCCATGTTCCACATCTTACTTCTTATACCGAAGAAAGCGCAAACGGATTAATGGAAATCCCCAAAAGCACCTCAAAAAAATACGAAACGACTACTTTCGATACTCAGAACGAGGAAACCACAGCAGAAACTGATTTTACTCCAACAACAATCGAAACTGAACATACCCCAATAACAGAAGTGGAAGAAACATTCCCCTCGTCAAATACCACGACGACTGACCCACAACCAATAGAGTTAGACACCCCAATGTCAGAAATTACTACAGAAACTATCCCTGGTGTACTAATGCCAATTAAAAACGATGAAATTTTAATAACAGTAAGGCAACCATGGCAATCAACTAGCTGGATATGGACTTCTTCGAAAAAGGGAAGAATACAAGTTAGATGGCAAATCCCTTTTGTCGAGACAGACTATGGTAGAACACGATGTATGGATGGAGACAAAAAATGTCAAGATGAAAGTCACTTGAGAAAATATTGGACAATTGATGGTAAAAAAAACTTGCGTGCGACTGGCCATGGCCGACGAACCAGCAAAGAATGAATTGGAACCCCTCCCGGAATTAACCATAGAAAATGCTCATAAAATCTCAACTCATCAGGCATTCCTTATCTTATATAGACAAAGGTTAGAGGCGTTATTTGAACTATTCAATACAGAAATACAAAAACTTAAACAAAGCACTACACGTATATTCGAAGTATTTTTCCGAAGAAGTATATATAAACGATCAACAAGTCTAATCCCAATAGTAGGGGAGCTTGCTTCCCGACTATTCGGTTTGTCAACCGAAGAAGATTTGAATATACTAAGAGATAATGTTAAAAGACTCAACACAGCCATGAATACAACACGACATGTCCAAAAAATACAAGCAAGTATAGCCAATTATCAAAAAGACAAAATCGAGGCTATATCCAAAAAAATATCAAGAACAGTCAGCACAATGAACTATTTAAAAAATGAGGTAGACAGAGTAATCTCTGATTCCAGCCTAACGATGGTGTCACTCGACATTGTTATTATGTCTTTGTTGAACTTAGCCACTGACGTCAGTAAATTTGAATTCGCGTTATTTGAATTAACAGGAGGAACCCTTTCTTACGACTTAGTGGATCCCTCGGATCTTAAGAACATCCTAAACGAAATAAACTCACTTAACATTTGGTCTCCATTTACCAGTAGAAACAGAAGTAGCTAACTTGTTTTTATATTATACCAAACTAAAGGTGCATATCACCGAGATCAATGAGCAACTGTTTGCTGTAGTCACAATTCCTTTGATTAATCAACAATCCATATACGACCTATACAAAATATCTACATTTCCCATCAACATTAAAGAGACAAACTCCTTCATGAGCATCATCCCAGAAGCGGAATATATGTTAATAGATCAAGATAGAAGAAAATACGCACTAGCAAATACCGAAGAATTAAAAGAATGCGTGTCATTTAAAAATTTGGTCTGCCAACTTACATTACCTATATATAACGTAAAGATAGGATCATGCATGCTAGATCTATTCCTATAGGAATCGCAGCAACAAAATATTCCTGATTCTTGTGGAGCCTTAATAGGAAATACCAAAAGAGAAACTTTCATTAATTTACGGAACGACTTATGGTTATTTAGAGTACCTAAAAAGACGGTAGGAACCCTATCCTGCTATAACAATACAGAAAAAATTGACCCCAGCTATCGAACCGAAATATTATTACAGGATGTTGGGACTATTACAATCAAACAAGGTTGCAGACTTGTAACTAAAGAAACAACCGTCCAAACACCTCTAATCACGACCAGCACTAACGTCATGAGCCCAAAGATAATAAATTTTCAAGGAATAAACTTGTCCTTCATGATTCCGAATATAAATGATGAAGAATCTAAAACATCCATATGGCCAAAAATAGAAAAGGTTAAAGGTACAATGCAATTAACAAAAATAAAGGAAGCGTTAGATATGCAAATACCCTTATTCACTGACGAAGACCAAAGATTGAAATACGTGGAGAGCCAATACGGTTTGTTCTCACCAAACTCATGGTATAATATTATAATCACTATATTCATGGTATTTCTTATTTCACTAACAATAAGAGCGCTACTAACAATTAACTATGGGAAACTGCTGAAGAGAAAAAGGATAAATAATGATGCAATTGAAGCACAAGAGATGCATCAATTGAACCCTACTGCTCCTGATGATATTTAAACCATTTTAACAGGGAGGATGTAATAATCCGGGGAAATTGAGAGGTCTTTCTCCGTACGTAACATCCTTTCCCTACTGTAGAAATATTGTTGGTGTATAACAGCTAAAAGGCTATGATACAACATACTGTATTACTTTTTGGCATATACATCAAAAATACTCTTGGCAGAAAATCTTTAAGTAAATATAGACCTCTAACAAGCACGAAAAAATTGGTTCCTATCTTTTTATGTGCAAGAGATTTAAGAGGTCATCTCTTGTAATTTTGCTGATCTATTCCAAGACAAAAACGTTCCAAGGCGTGATAATTGAAAGGCTATGATGCAAAATGTATTACTTTTCAACTAATCACGCATTGGAGGTTCAAATTTTTTTCTGATTAAAGTATGATCCAGAACATTAAGACCTCTATATAATCTTATATATATAACCCTCTTTAGTGCCGTAATTTTATATTTACATGTAATCATAATAATATAGTAATAGTGTAGTACCAATAAAACTATTTTTAATTGCTATATGACCAAATATACCTCACGTTACTTCAAATGTACCTGAAAATTATTAGAATTTAAAACTTCTTTTAAAAAATCGTACATTCGATTTCACTTTGAATGTTTGAAAAAAAAATAATATTACTGTTATGCAATTATGTGCTATTATTATGCAATTTCATATTACAATAATGCTTTATATTATCGTATCACTAGTACCATTTTTTTTATGTTAACAACATGATTCTGCTTGGAAATTTTTATTATAGAATTTGGCATACTACTAACATTGGCCATGATCAAAGACTAAAAAACACCTATCATGATTTATCAACCACCGAAGAATGCCCAAGAAACATCTGATTCAACCAACTATCACCCATCTTTCATTTCTGACTGAACGATGTAGACTAGAGAAGACGAAACATCCAGCCAGCGGGTACGACCACAACATACCCACGCAAAAACACCATTAGTGAACCCAATTCAATATGGAAACCCTCACAGACCTAATGAAGTTTTAGAACAGGAGATCCTAAGTCCTAATTTTTTAACTTAGGAATCAACTAACAAGTAAGGTGTTAGATAGTACTCCAGTCTATTGAATTAAATTAAGATAACGCCAAAGACAATTAAGATAACGCTTAAATGCAGAAGAGAGCGGGAGCAGGACAGAAGAACTGTAGTACCGGCCGTACCTTTGTACTTAAACTGCTGGGGATAGGTGATTCTGGGTCCCGCGCTTCCCATTTTGTAGAAGCGTAAAAACAAAAAGTCTTCACTTTTGCTAAATGGTGATAAATTAGAAAATGACATTATATTTGTTCAATCAGTAAATAGGGCAAGGACACGAAAATTGTGATTGGTGTGAAACTAATATCCAGAACTAATAAGTGATGAACATTTAAAAAGTGCCAAATAGTGAATTATAAATTTAAGTAATTAAAAGTGCCAGTGGAAATCTTTTTATATTACGTTGTGTATTTTTATTTTTAAAATACCTGGGATCAATTAAAAATCAAATATAACAGTTAAAACTTCAAGTAAAAATAAACAATTGGAACCAGGTATTCGTGTGTAATAACAGTTAATGTCAAGTGTTGTGCTTAAATAATTTTTTAGTGCTAGGTGCAGGACATATATATATAAGGTGTAGGAAAATATTTCTTAAATTTTAATCATCATTTACAAGGTTATGGAATTATAATAAAATTTTTATAGACAATAAGGAATAAATGCAATATTTAAAGAAAGAGATTAGATTGATTGATGGGGACATCAATCTACAACGGGAAAGGAGATATGTAACATATAGACCAGCCCCCTCCCCTCTATAAAATTCAGGACCAAATCCCTCATTCACACCCCCTTAGAAATCCTCAAATATAGGACCAAATCTCTCATCCATACTCTTCTAGGAACTCTTAAATTCAGGACTAAATTTCTCAGTCACAAACCTTCAGTAAATTTCAATTAGAAAAAGGTTTGAATAAAATCATTTAGAATTTAACAGTTGCTAAATTTAACAGTCTGCATAGTCCAACGCAGTTGGACTACGTGCATTTAGATAAGTTAAATGTTACTTAACAAGTTAAGTAACCAGTTATTCTGACCCCTGAGTCTTTCAACTCAAAACTAAAAGGGAAATCCTTGCCATAAAAACAACTTTTGGATGCCAGACTAGTCACATGATTAAATATTACCAATAGTAGTGGAGGTCAACTTCCACAGGTCACCAAGCCTGTCCGGCGGGTGTTTTTTCAGAGAAATCGCGCGTTGGATATATGAGCCCAACGCAAGGGCGAATAGTCAGTTTTAAGGAGAGATTCGAATGCATTAGATCAATTGCTCATGTTCACCTTTTCATGCAATAAGTCATTGAAGCTGTTTTGTCAATAGTTGTATATATCAAGTAAATAAACCTTATTGTATTTAATCATCTTTTGTCTATGTATTAGGGCATCAGGTACAGTTCCTCTAGCCTTCAGGTACGGTCCCAAGGGAATCTATATTTGTTTCAGGAGACCTCGAACAACACTGAGATGGTTCTGTCTCCCAGGTTACTGGGGATTCTATACGAAGCCTTTTTATTTTATTAATAATTTAGCTCCCATATCCACATTAAGCTATTAAGACTTAGAAGAGTCCCAAGCAACTCAACGCAAACCCCCCTTAAGATAAAATCACAACCCAAACTTATTATTTTACTAAACCACCCCGTAACATATTGATAAACCACTAGACTACATAAATGAAGCACCAGTTGTTGAACCTGGCTACGACATTGTTCCAGAAAGATTTTGGTACGAAGAAACCCAGTTAAATTGGTACCATTGTAAAGAGTGTAACTGCCAGGATTACAAACCAGATGGATTCAATGAATGTATCCGCGGTTAAACTCTCATTGACGCTAGTAACGTTTTCCTGAGATTTGTCATACCCGTTGGGTAAAGTGGCATACTATTGGTTGGATCAGAATTTTCTTGCAGTGCTGAAACTTTTTTTGCAAACCGTTTTAGAACAGAATCGCAGAACAATCGATGAACATGGAAAATTTATATGCCTATCCAATCACTTTGAAAGCCCGGTCATGAGTATATACGGTCCAGGTGAAGATGTGATTTGCAATCAAGATGGACACACTTTCATCTATCAAATAGAAGGTTCTTCGACAATCGAATCTAGTGACGGGTCAGAAACCCTAGTGAAATACAGAAAGATCATAGTTAAACCTAACTTTTCGTTCCAATTCAGAAGGAGACCTGGCGCTAGAGTGATAGTGATCGTAATGAAATAAATTTGCTCTTCAGTAATCTTAACTGTTAACTACTCCTTGCAAAAGAAAGCTTTCTTGTAACTTGACTTGCCTAAAAGAGGGAACTTTCTGCCATATATAGTCCTTTGATAATAAAATTATTTTTACGAATTAAAATTTTTTGTCATACTATATAAACATTGTATCTTACCACAAGACTTTTAACTGGATTTCAGTCTTGGTTGCGAAAGGAAGAGTTGGGCGATAGGCTTGCTACCTGTCCCTGTAAAAAAGAAACCAGCAACTGAATCGTCGACTTTAGCCTCGGATATGACTACTACTTCCCTAACAACCTCAGCATGCCCCCTGACCGACTACAAAGCAACAACTGAAGCACGGATTTTGGAATGTGAGAACAATGAGCCAGATCTCAAAAACTGAACAGATACTGAAAGAAGTGATACAGTACAATATAGACATAACAGCCGGCTTGGTAGCGGGATGGAACCCCTAAAAGATGGCCACGTCCTCGCATACAGCGGACATGAAAACAGACGCCAAGCAGGTGTGGGTGTACTGATGTCACCCGCAGCTAGGTGAGCGATGCCAAAATGGACACCTGTAAACGAAAGACTTATTTACACACGATTTTGGTCAGCTCATGGAAAACTCTTAATCATTGCCTGCTATGCACCAATTAACGAAGCGGATGAAATAGAGAAAGACAACTTTTATGAGACACTACAAAGTGTTGTTGCAGAAATTCCTAGACGCGATATCATATGTGTCGTAGGTGATCTCAATGCGAAAGTAGGATCTTGTCACAATTACTGTTCTAAAGTCATGGGACAACATGGAATAGGTGATATGAACGAAAACGGAGCACTACTTGTAGAATTCGCCCTGAACAACGACCTTGTCATAGGAGGTACATTGTTTCAACACAAGACCATTCACAAATATACATGGTCTTCACCAGATGGCCGCACATGCAATCAAATTGAACACCTCCTCTTTTCACGCAAATGGCGGAAGAGTCTACTCGACGTGAGAGGCTACTGAGGCGCTGATATACAATCAGACCATAACCTCATGGTTGCTAAGATCCATCTAAAGTTAAAAGCGACACAGAAAAACAATACGACAACACACAAACCCTTCAACGTTGAGAAGCTGAACGACAAGGAACCAGTACGAATGTTCCAATTAGAACTTTCAAATAGATTTGAAGCCCTGCAATCGGAATAAGAACCAAGGGCTGATGTCGAACGCATATGGGAGAAAATTAAAACCACGTACAGAGAAGTTGCAGAGGAGAAATTAGGCTATATGAAGAAAAAGAAAGAAAGATGGATTTCCGAACGAACTTGGAAACTAATTGATGCAAGAAAATCAGCCAAACTCTCCATTCTGTCGGCCTCGGACGCATCTGAATTAATTGTTCTGCAAGTCTCAAGAGATTCAAAAACGGTCTATAGATTAACCAATGAGATGATTGGAGTCGAACCTAACAGGACTAATCTAGTAAAGATTGAGAATGGAGCCCTTTTGACAGACCCTTTGATGATTGACGAGAGGTGGGCAACCCACTTCGAGAACCTACTAAATAGACCGAGAATATTTCAAATTTAGTTGCATTTAGGGGCTTTTTGTCCAAATGTTATTTCTGATATTATTTCGTAATAATTTTCTTTGCTTTTTGGCCCGAAAATAGATAGTAATTGTATACTATTTACTAGTTCTCTTCCAAATCTCATGTTTTTAAAGTTGGAAGATAGGGAGGGGTGGAGTTTTCGTGCCTCTTTCCTTAGCTTTTTTACTTTTCTTAGGTCTACTAACGTTAAATGTGGCTTCCAGCTTTCTTGATTTGCCAGCTGTACATTGCTCTTGGTAATTTCTTTAGTAATTTCTTCTATAACTGGATTTAAGCGTGTTTTAACTACATCTTCGTTTTCTAATTTTGCATATAGAATTTGCTCAAAGAAATCTCCGATGCCTCCGAAATCTCGTTCATATTTTTCTATGGCTTTGACGAAAGCACTTTTTACCTGTTCAACTTCACTATTATTTTTCAGATGTAACACTTTTAACGTTAGATGGAAAGAGCTTTGTTTGATTAAGGCTTTTGTTAAGGTAGGGTTTTTTTTCAATTATATGTTTTTGCAAAATTGAAGCCCTCATCCTTATCTGAGCGTTTTTAACCTGGACTGCGAGAAAGTAATTTGGTCGAGATTCTTTTTATATAATGTTGTATATTTTATACTTTATTGTTAAAATGCCTGGGATGAATTGAGAATTAAATATAACTGTTAAAATTGTTTATAATTCAAATAAAAACAAACAATTGGATCCAGGTATTCATGTGAAATAACAGTTAATGTCATGTGCTGTTGTTATGTAATTTTTTTTTAGTGCTAGGTAATGGACATATATATAAGGTGAAGGAAAATATTTCTTAAGTTTTAAATCATCATTATAAGGTTATGGAACTATATAAAAATTTTATAGACAATAAGGATTAAATGCAATGTTTAAAGAAAGGGATTAGACTGATTGATGGGGACATCAATCTACAACGGGAAAGGGGATATGTAACATATAGACCAGCCCCACCCCTCTATAAAATCCAGGACCAAATCTCTCATTCACACCCCCTTAGAAATTCTCAAATACAGGACCGTATCTCTCATCCATACTCTTCTAGAAAACCAAGAATCAGAAATAGAGAGCAGCTCTGATTCAAGTGACTCAGAAGAGGAAAAGGAAGAAGTCTTCCAAACTCCAGAGAAGAACAAGCTCAGCCCACCGATTGGAAGGTCACAAGTGCTGGAACTCGAATTCACCGAATCGAACCAGGTCGATCTAACACAAGAAATTCACGAAGACATAAAAAAGAACCTTTTCAAAGGTTGGGTTGGGCTTCGGAATGATGGAACTTCCTTCTTATTCGGAAAAGAAACGATACAGGAAATATACCAAGAGCCGCCCGAAGAAATAAGATCCAAGACCACTAAGGAGGCGCTAATATGGCTGTTGTGTAATTGTATTTATGCAAAAGAACTAGGAGATTTCAACTTTGACACGTTGAAAGAAATGGAGTAGCATTTATGGATTAAACATGAAAAAAACAGTAGCAGAGCCTCCATGGCCAACCAAGTAATGAAATTTGTGAAATCCATGAGTAAGGAAACGAGCTGAAATGACAAAGAACCTGAACAAAGAAAAAATCTTCCCAATTGGCTAATCCCATCAGCTCCACCGGAAAGTCCCGAAGACTCCTTCTCCAAACACACAATCAAAGTAGAATCAACATTGATAGTACGAACTAACAAGTGCTTCGATAATTTAAATGACTGCTTCGGAGTACTTTATCATTGACTTGACAATTTCAGAGGGCTCATAGAAAGCGAATTTTTGACAACCTCCGTTTTCCTTTGTCTTGGATCCAATCTAGCACCACGCCAGAAATCAGAAGGAAGAATCCTAGAGTCTCAGGTCTCTTCCGTTATCTTTTATTACGCTCTCTCAAAGCATCCAGCAGTAGAGTCCTCGTCCAATTTTACTGTAAACAATTTGGACAGAAGGACAAGTGTTGATTTCTCCGTTTCTTACAAAGCAACCAGAATGGAAGGTACCTCTATTGAGGACTATTTCAACCTTCAATCTCATCCTATTCCCAACTTAAGGGTGTCCTTGAGGGCTATGAAAGTAGAGGTGTTAGAGGACCACAAGAATAAACTAGTATTTACTCGAAGAGTTTTTGAATGATTAATATGAAAAAAATAGCAAGGTTCAAATTTAAAATGAAAGTTCGATTAATAAAAAATACAATTTTAGTTATCATTCTAAATCTCTTTGTTAACTGCATAGTTGATGCCTACGATGACTTTGAATTTGTGATGCCAGCAGTAAGAAATTATGATTGGAAACCGATACCTCTTAGCGCACTGGAGAGTCCAATGACTGGGAAGTTGAGAAGGCCGAATTGGGAAGAAAAAATCACAAGAAAAGGAGCACGTCTAGATGGAGCCATAGAATCCGCCATGCATCAGGGCTTTCTGTGTCATTCTGTAATATACAAATCAATATGTGAGACAAACTTTTTCCGTGTGAAGTATACAACCTACAAAATTGAACAAAAAAGGGCCTATGAAGAAGATTGTTTGGCAGAGTATGTAAAAGAACAGCAGGGAGTCCGTGTTACAAATCACTTTCCCCCATTCAAGTGTCAGTGGATGTCAATTCAGGAGGAATCTCTAACTGAAATCTCCATTACAGCACATCCAGTCAGATTCGACATATACAGAAACTCCTTTGTAGATGGACTATTCGTTGGTGGAATTTGTAGTGAATCGCCTTGTAGTGAATCGCCCTGTGTTACAAACACGGATTCTGTTATCTGGCTGAAGAGTGGTAAAAAAAGTCTTGTTTGCTGGCTCCAGTTTAGAGCCTTATAAACATCGTCCAGAGTTTACTTTGGAAAAAGGCACCAATGATAATCATATTTTATACAGTAGCAAAATAAAGGCCACAACATACCTGTATCAGGGGCCAAGTAGAAAAGGCAAACGAGAAAAACCATTTGACCCTGATCGAACAGTTGCGCCAAAAAAGCTAGTAATACACAATTCGATGTTTAAGAGTTCTATTGATCAAACCTATTTGGTTTCATACATTAACTTTTTATTCTTACCGACATATAGTAAAATAAGAAAAACAACGTTTGTATCTAAAATGAGTCCATATAAAAATTCAAATTATGGACCTCCTATCAAAAATATCCGGCTTCAAGTGAAAGAAGTCGATTTGCATTTCGAGGATTCCAAAAGGTTTAACACAGAAAAATGTGGTATAAAGTTTTATGATATGGAAAAGTTTTTGGATTATTGTGTAAAAGAGGAAAGACGAAGCAGCAAAACAAAACCCGAAGCAGCTGCAACCCTTGTATTTACTTAAACAAACTTTTTTTACGATGAAGAAGAGGAATATATGCTTGGTATCGCAATGACACAAAGTTTGTGTCAGATAGATTCCTTAGGCATTATTAAACTCAGAAAACTGGTGAACCAATACAAAAAGGAAGACGAAACACGCCTTTTTCCCATCTACGAAAACGTAAACACAATATTGCATGAGATGCTGCATATTTTTGGCTCTACCGAAGATGCCGAGGAGTTCACATTCACAAAAAAGAAAAAAGAATGGACATGGAACAATCCTGAGACATCCATATCGTCCAACTTTATGGGGGCCAATCTGCTCTTTGATTCTTGCCTTGAAGACGTATGCGGAAAAACTGGAATTCGACTGACTTCAGAGCAATGGTTCACTTTTGAAGACAACATTGGTTTAACCGACAACATGAAGAAATGTGATAATTCCTCACTTGTTAAAGGTTACAACCCATTTGAAAAGATACAGCACTAGACCATGATGGAGACTGACTTGCTGATGGCATTGGAATGTAAGACGGCAATAGAAACTTCTAAAGTGACTAAATCAATCACTCCCCTCACTTTGAGTCTTCTCTCGCTCAGTCTAGAAGGTCCAAATAAAGCATATAGGATACACAACGGCGTTCTAGAAATGGCAACTGTCGATTATGTTTTAATAGAGACTGATTCTTGGATTAGTAGAGAGAAAGATTTCATAGGACATGTAAAGAAACATGTAAGGTGGACTATGGAATTCCTGAAACACTCTCCGGGGTTAATGGACTGATCAAGGTGAAAGGCAAAGTGCAGTATCCAATTCTTTCAATCTTACATCATCAAAACAAGAGACACATTTTTAAAGAAATCCCTTTCAAAGAAATAACCCATCCACAGATAAAAATTTTGATGGAAAAGTATAAACTCTCAGAGGAAAATGTAAAGTCGCATAAAAGTATTTGGGAAGGAATACAATGGATTTTCGGCAGCAAAGTTTGGTCATTTATTCTTTATGGTGGAGTAATCCTGATTGGTAATATGGTTTATCTTCCCGGTATTCTTACTCTGCTTGGGTACATGCAAGAAGAAAAGAGGAGTTGAAAGAACAAGGGATTTAGAAATGAATGAATGGATAAGGACTACAAGAAACTTGTAAATATGAAAAAAATAGCAAGTCTAACAATTCTAAATAAAACATGAATTTTGAACTTGAAACAAATGATTGGGACTCACATGACCCATTTTCTTTCGAATGTGAAGAGGAGGAAGAAAACGAAGAAAATTTTGAAACTATGTCATTTATAAACAATCAGATTACAATCTCAACTCCCTCCTAATCTCGGATGAAGTAGACGCATTTGTGTCTTATTTGAACACAAAGAGCTACACATTCAGATGGAACAACAAGGCCCAAGACTGGAGAGAAGATAGAAATCTGTTGCTGAAATTAGTCTCGTCAAACAAATATTGGAAAGGAAGCAAAGAATTCCACAGAACCTGGGGGATGATTTCTTTAGGGAAACCCGAAAGTTGTTTTTTCGCAGAAAAATTAATCACTCAAACAAATAAGGATTCCGAAATAACAGGGGAAGTGTTAGATTCTTTCTTAAGAGGCTGGATTGGAGAAAAGCCTATCTCCCATACAAAAGATTTTCCATTTTTTACAAAGCCTCCAAATTCCCACTATCCTAAAGAAATTTATAATGTACATTGAAAACGGTCCCGAAATCGAAAACAAAGACTTCCAATTAACATTTAAAACCCCCTACCTTTTAAAATCAGAGTATAATTTACTGGCCAATAGTGGACCAATTTTGAGAATTACGGAAAATTATGACATTGACAAACCTAAAACAGTGTTTCAGTAAGCTATTTCCACACCCTTTATGTAATTTTTCGAATTTGTGGACAAAGAAGGACTGTTTAAAATAAAAGAAAATTTGGTTGGCTGCGAAAAGGAAAAATCAATACCTTAATAAACACATCATACGCAATTCTAGAAGAAACCAGTGTCAATCAGGTAACCGCCAATTAACTAACTAACTTGCTTGTAACTAACAGATATTGAGAAAAAAAATAATGTCATTAAAAAGAACTTTAAGTTATCCCAACCTTACCAGGTTGAGGATTGGGGAAAGTTTTGATGTAAAAACTAGGACTATAAAAACTCCCCCTAGATACCCGAAAAACCGAACAACTTGGTTTCCGTGTAAAACCCAAATATGCCAAATTTGTCTAAAATTGACCACAAATTATTAGACCAAGATTTAGAAAATGCTGTTAAAAATGCAACAAGAGATTTACGTTACCAAACTCTCTACCTTCTACTACTTTCTACAACAACTTGCGTCTTGGACTTTTACGATCTTACTTGACAAAATCCCCCTAAAAAAATACCCTCTAGTAGCAAAATTGATCAGCGAAAATATCTGGAAAATCCATAACGAAAAAGGCTATAAAATCATATGGCCCCTAAGATTTTTGTCAATACTAATAAAAAGAAATAAAAATGTCATGCTGGAAAAACCAAGCATATTATACAAGATTTACAAAGATTATAAGTCCCATTACTCAGCTAGTATCTTAATAGGAAACGGCCGACGATTCTATCTTTATGAACGAGACTACGGTGAATTAAAAAAATCAATCGTTATATGTAGCAAAAGCGATGACAACTTTGTGTTATTGAAAATAACACACTTATCTATTTCCTAACTAACCTGAAGGTTTTATACAAGGAAAAACTTAATGAGAAACAACATTTAATAAACCGTATAAAATTACGCCATATTGCGCTGCGTTAGTTAGTAAAACTTAACTAAGATAAAAATGTGCCGCCACGCGCTGCGCTACGTGCCGTATAGGACTAAAATTACATGTGCTGCATAAAAAAAATTCTTAATAAGTTTGTGTTAACCAAACTACACCATGTGCTGAACAAATGTGCATTTATTAATAAAGTAATTTAATTTCCTTTTAATCTAAACAAAGTAGTACTATAAACAAAAACTTATTGAAGAAAGCATGACTTGTAATTAGAAATTAAACCGATGTAAAATTTTTATATGCTTATAATTTAGCCAATTTATATGCTATTTCAAAAGAATACATTTCTTTTCATTTAAAAATAAATAGCCTTAAGAACCTAATTCTCCTTAAGATCATAAATCAATATTGTTATTAGATTCACTTGTTCAAGTGTCTGTTTGTTTTTTCTTTTCCTATGTAGTGTTAGTTTGTAGACATTTAGCAGTGAAATACTTGCAAAGGTTTGGTCACTCAATAAAATCATCATCGTCATATTGCTGGATTTATATGAAATGCGCGATGATCTTCAAAAACTTGACATAGCAATTGAAGAATTTATAAAAAAGTACAAAAAAGATTCAATCCATGAAGAACCGTATGAAATGTATATACGAAAAAGAGAAGTATTTTGTAATGATATAAGCAAAATGAAAAAGCTTGTAAGTAACTTGGGAAAAGAATTTTCGAAAAGTGAATGTAATTGTAAAGACGAGGAGATACAGAAATTGTTTACAAGATACAAAAACATTTTTTTTGGGATGGACGATACAGACGAGAAGCGAAAGAGAAGATTCGAAGAATATATGTCCTTAATCAGATTTTGGTCCAGAGACGATTTACATCCCTATATTCAAGAAAGGCTAATAAATTCTTTGAAATTGTTTGAAAAGATGCGCGAAATGATAGCAACATTTATAAAATGATAAGTTTATTTTTAATAATTTTGAGCATATAATTATAAGTGAAATAAAAAAAATTTAGTATATACTTTCAAGCTTAGTTATTAGACAGGTTTTTTAGCTCAGATATCTAAAATAAAGAATAAAATAAAGAAGTGAAACCCATTAAAATTGGAAACGCGGTTTTGGACATTATTGACGTTGACCAAAAAATTATGACCAAAAACCAAAAAGTTTATTGACGAGTTCTATACTTCCTTTGAAAAATTTGTGTATGAAGAGCATCTAAACCGTTGCAGTAAGATTAAAATGCAGATCGAAGAAGCAGATGGTTACATCATGAAAACCGAAGAATTGAAATACGGTGCTACAGTTGCCAGGAGGAATGCTCCAAGTTGTCCTGGACGTATCCAGTGGAAAAAAGATACATGTATTTGATAGTCGTCATGTTGGTACAACACAGGAAATGTTTGAAGCCATGTGTACCCACATACAATGAGCCACAAATGGTGGGATTCTTAGATCAGCAATAACAGTGTTTCCACCCCATCAAAAAGGAAAATGTGACTTTCGCGTGTGGAATTCTACTATGATTGGATATGCTTGCTATAAACAACCTGATGGCACCCTTCTTGAGATCCTTTTAACTTGGAACTGACTCAGGCTGCTCAGAAGCTTGGTTGGGCTGTAAATATATCAAACAAGTGCTTTAACCTCCCGGGAGTGTCATGCTTAAAATTAGACTGTTTTGGTTTAGAATTCAGTGCAATACCCTTCAGCGGTTGGTGCTCGGATTCAAAAATAGGATCACGTGATTTAGGAGATAAACATAGATTCAATCTCGCACCTGTGATGGCTGGTATCATGGGCCTCAACATAGAAACAAACGAGAGCAATTGGCGAGACTTTGCCGTCAGCGAGCGCATAGTTTGTAGCTGTGGTTGTCGCTGTAGCACATAGTTTTCGGGAAGCAAAATCACCATAGTTGACCATTCGACAGCTAGCGAGACTATTGAACATTTTAAGAGCGAGCATGAAGAAAGAGGTGGATGTCCCACAGATTGGGTTTGGGTCAACCCGCCTGGATCATTTACAACTCCAGTTTAGCACCAAGAAGTTTTATTCTACTGGATCAAACTCTTGTACGACTATCATGATCAGCCATAGAAGATATATAATTTTCAGAAACATATCAGAGGAACAACAGAAAAGGGAGAAATCGATTACTTGAAGAGGTTTAGGCAAATGGCAAGGGCAGCTTTGTTCGCTCAAAGGATGTTTATGAAAGCTTATAACAACAGAACAAGAGCAATGATTCTCTATGCTACTGAAACTGGCAAATCCTTTGGTTGTGCCAAACAATTGGCTCATATATTCTTAAAAGCTTTCAAACCCGAGGTTGTGTGCATGAAAGATTTTGATGTTGCCAAGATGAAATTCACAAGATTTGATTCTCGTAGTCGTGTCTATATTTCGAAGTGGTGACCCTTCGAGTTGAGAGTTAAATCAATCTATTGGCTAATTAACGTAAGATTCTCTTTTTTCGCACTGGGATCGACGGTATACAAGGATTACTGCGTCTTTGATACCTTTCGCTCAATTAGATGCTCTGTTGGATTCGTTGTGTAACATATAGACCAGCAAAGCCCCTCCCCCTTTCAGAACTCAAAACCAAATCTCTCATTCATTTATTTTAGAAAGTTTTAAAATAAGAATCTCTTATACATATAAAGATTTTAAAGTAAAAGTTAATTATCTCATAGGATTTGTGCTTTTTTAGTACAAGTTTTATAACAGGCAAAATGATACTTTTTACCTTTGGTACAAATCTTCCTTCAAGCAAAAAATGATACTTTTTTGACTACCAAAATTAGATTCAAACTTTTGAATAAAGCCAATTAGAAACAAGATTTCTACATCTGGTCTGGTCAACAAACTGAAGGTGAAAACCCTCGTTATAATAAATCTTTGCAAGGAGGTTAAGCCATATGTTGTATAGTCAAAAAAAAGAGTTGTGTTGCAACTCTTCTGAGGTCAGTCTACCCTGTGCTTAATTTAGAAATCCGGATTGATTCGGGATAAATAAGGTGAACTAAAAGTTAGGTGTGTAATTCAGTTTTTTGCTAGTCACTCTTTGATGCACTTTATACTACTATCATTTTTTGGAGCCGTTTTACCTGAAGTTGTATATGAAGTAAGAAAATAAAATTATTGTCGATAATTGTGTTTGTCTTTGAGCCAAGGTACAGGTACAGTTCCTATTGTCTACTGGTACGTTCCCAAGATAATCTGCCCATCTCGGCAAACCTAAACGTCATGATAATGAATTCGTCTCCAAAGTTATAGAGACTGGTCAACAGAACCCTCCCAATCTATATCCATTAACTATAAAGCTCCCATAACACAAACAACGTAAACTATATAAGAAATCAAGTAAACTTTATAAGCATCAGTAAAATATAAGAATCGAAGAAACTTCATATGAAACCCCCCCCCCGTAACATTTGGCGCGGTCATCAAAAAAAAAGACACTGAAGGAACTGTATATGTCTAACAACATGACTACCTGCTACCCTAGACAGATATGATTATTCACAAATCATTTTTTGATTTTTAGTGCATTTAATTTTACATTATTTAAGTGTAGTGTAATTTTACTTCTACTTATGTATTTTATGTGTGTACCCCATCTTAAAATAATTAGAATCTTCAGTAGTTAAATATAAATAAATGTTAAATGAAAACAAAAATTTTATATACGGCACAACTTTAAGAAAAAAAAACTGAATTAAAATAACAAATATGGCTCAGGAACAAGATGAACTATTAAAAGCGCAACAAATTATTGCAACTTCGGTAGAAATTGCAAAATCATTACCTGATTATGAAGGGGATACAGATGTAGATCAATTCAACATCCATTTAGGACAATTTGTTGAAATGACAAAAATTGACTTAAATGCATTAAAAAACATGCTACTCTTAAGACTAAAAGGACAGGCTTTGATATTTTTAAAACAAATTGAAAATACCGTAGGAACTGAAACCACTTCAACAATTAACTCAATAAAGTTATTGCAACAGGCTTTTCAAAAGAGATTCATCGATACTAGTTCATTGAACAAACTAAAACATGGGTTAGTAACATTCGAACAGACCCAGAACGTAAGAGAATATTTAAATAAGATCAGAATCGCAACAAAAGCGCGATACGGTCCAGGTGAAGGGGAATTGTATGAAAAAATAATACTAAACGCATTTAAACAGGGACTCAACCCAAAACTATATCGTCTCTTAATTTCCAAAAAAATCGACGACTTAGAACTGGCAGTTCAGGAAATAGAGACCGCCGTGGAAATCGATTCCATAGTCCTGCAGCATCAAAAACTATCAATAAATGCGGTAGAAAGTAAAACAGCTATAAAATCAAGAGATCCCTCTCCGCGATTTTTCTCTAGGGAATCATCGCCAAAATCGCTTCGAAATCAAATTCGAACCACCACACCTCCAAGACAAGTACGCTTTCCCCCCAATAATCAAATGAGGGCACAAGCCAATATAGAACCACTAAGGTGCTACACCTGTAACCGGTTAGGTCACATCGCAAGAAATTGTTTTACAAACAATAATTATCGCCCGAATTTTAGGGGATCGAGCAACCATTTATCCAGGGGGACAAACTATAATGGGTACGCCCCTAGAGGCAATCGAGGAAACACCTTTTTAACAAGAGGTAATTATCCAACCCGAAATTTCCAACGCAGTACGAATCAGTATCGCGGAGGGTATCGCGGAAGTACAAACCAACCTAACAATGGTTGGAACAGAAATACAAGAGGTAACTTTATCAGCCGACGGAACCCATATAACATCTCAACTTCAATTAATGATCAAGAAAACCAGAATAGAACTAATGAAAACTCTACACCCGAAATCTGGGAACCCCAGGGAAACGACTCAAGCCCCCAAAATTCATAGGACCAAAATTTGGTGGCAAAATAATATATAGGTCCCTGCCAGTGATTATACCATTTTTAAGTGCAAATAATAATAACATGTTACCAGTATTTGAAAATTTTAATGCAGGAAATATTTATTTCCCAGCCCTTATAGATTCAGGGGCAACAGTAAATGTGATAAATACATCCGTATTTAACAAATTACACAATTATATTAAACGACGAATGAGCAATATATGTCCCAATTTATCAAGTGTGACGGGACACGACCTGGATGTAAAAGGCACTGTGTACCTAACCTTGCGCAAAGATGACAGAAATTTCTATACTCGATTTATAGTTTGTAAAAACTTTCCTTACGAAGCGATAATAGGCGCTAACTTTTTAAAAGCCAATAAAATATTATTAGATGTAGCAAATTCAAAGTTTATATATCCAACAAAAACCAAATCAGAAATAAATAGCATACAAGCAAACAAGGTAAGGGAAAACATAGGCCACATGAAAGAGTATAGAGAAAAACAAATTCAAGAAATTTCATATTTATGGAAAAAACTAGCGAATATAGAAACTCCCAGAAAAAACCCAGAAGATAATGTCCTAAACTCAATAAAAGAGTCATAACGAAAATATTATGGATTCGTAATAAGAAAAACTAAGATTCCCCCTAAATCAATGCAGAGGGTCCAAATATCACAGATGTTAGAACCAGTTAATGATAAAAATGAAACTTGGGTAGCATCGCCTTCAGAAGATCTCCCGAAAAATGTAGTTTGCGAAGAACAAATTATAAATTACGAAAAGGGTGAAGGTTATATTTGGGTAACGAACACCCACGAAAACGACCTAATTACCCTAAATAAAGGTACATGTTTAGTAGAGATACAAATAGTATCGGAATCCGATATTAATAATTGGAAAAATTTGGAAAAAAACTTAGTGAATAATATTAATGTTCACGTTGACAAAGAATTTTCACTGACACGATCTCAATTTCTTGAAAAATTCGAACTAAGTCACATAACCGATGTATCATTAAAACAAAAATTATGCGACTTATTATGGGAATATAAAGATGTCTTTTCGACATCTGAAGACGACATAGGACTTATCCCATTTTATGAACACACAATACAAACCACGGGGCCGCCAGTTGCAAAACAACCATACAGAATTCCTTATAAACATAAAGAATGGCTAATAAACAAAATACATGAACTTGAAAAAAATCAAATCATAAGGCCAAGCATAAGCCCATACTCTCCCCCCGTTATTTTAGTCCCGAAAAAGAATAATGATCTTAGATTAGTGGTAGATTATAGAGCTTTAAATAAACAGGTAGTAAGTGACAAATTTCCCCTACCTAGAATAGACGAAATTCTACTCAATATCAAATAAAAATAAAATATTTACTTCCCTAGATTTGACACAAGGTTATCATCAAGTAAAAATAAAAGGTGCCGATATTTTATAAAACAGCTTTTTCAACATCAGAATGTGGTTCTTATGAATACTTAAGAGTACCATTTGGACTAAAAACCAGTTCAAGTGCATTGTGTAGACCCCTCCTTCATTTATTAAGAGGTCTAAATAACATAATTCATTTTGTTGATGACGTCATAGCCATGAACAAAGATACGGAAGACCATCTGATGACCCTAGCGAAATTGTTTTAGAAATTTAGAGAAGGCAATTTAAAATGTAGACCTGAAAAAGTAAATCTTTTTCAAACCAAACTAAAATTTTTAGGAGTAGTTGTAACACAAGGACAAATTTCCCCAGACCCTGAAGATAGAATCTGTTAAAAATATAAAACCCCCTCAAACAATTAAACAATTACGAGGAATCTTAGGATTAATGAGCTACTTTCGAAAATTTATAAGAAATTACGCACAAGTAGCAAAATCTCTCACGGACCTCACTAGAGGGAACCCCCAAAAAATAACGTGGTCTAAATTAGCTCAAAATTCATTAGATCATTTAAAAAAGGCTTTGACTTCAGAACCTATCTTATGTTTACCCGACTTCCAGACAGGACAATTCGTTGTTACTACGGATGCCTCTACCAAGGGGATTGGGGCGATTCTCTCCCAAATAATAAACGGGGAAGAACAAGTTATAGCATATGCTTCGCGTACTCTTACTCCTGGAGAAAGTAATTATTCTGCGACACAACTTGAATTATTATCGATTATACACCATTTAGAAAAATTTAAACATTACTTGGTTGGACGAAAATTTAAACTACGTTCCGATCATAAAAGTCTTCCATACCTACAGACTTCTACGGTAGCAGGTAGTCATGTTGTTAGACATATACAGTTTCTTCAGTGTCTTTTTTTTTATGACCGCGCCAAATGTTCCGGGGGGGTTTCTTATGAAGTTTCTTCGATTCTTATATTTCACTGATGCTTATAAAGTTTACTTGATTTCTTATATAGTTTACGTTGTTTGTGGTATGGGAACAAAAATTTTTTTGAAATATTTTCTAATAATTTAACTCTTCTTAAATGATTTAGATACAATCACTTCTCAATTATGAGACAATAAGACCATATATATAAAGAAACTAATAACCTACGACTTTATCATTGAAACTAGGCTAAAACTCGACCAAATTTAAATTAGTGGTTAAATTTTTACCAATTAGGCTACTCAATTTTGAGCTGGAAGGAGTTAAAAATACAAAAGAACGATAACTTATCGGAGGTAACATTAAACCTCAATATGACACCCTCAGCCAATAGTGCTATTTATTTCCCAAAGTGCATACCAAGAAAGCTGTGATCTTTGAGATAAAGTTACTAGGCCTTATAATCTTGTTATGTAATAACAAACCCTCGTTTTAAGCTTCAGACTATATTAAGCCATCTGTAGTTGGATTTAAACTAAATTCAAATTTAAACCATAAATCAAAAATTTTGGTAACAAAATAGGGCAATAAATTTCTACTCCATAAGAAATTAGTAACTTAAGCCTTAGGCCAGGTGCAACTATGCATCTGAAAATTTTGCCTACCGCCCTGTAACCAACAAGGCTATATATATGAGATTAATAAAGGTTTGGCACAAACTACGGATCTTATTTATACTAATCACTGAAATTACTTTCCTAGGAATAGGTTGATAACAATATTGATTCATGAGCAATACGCCTGAAGCAAAATATATGCTAATTGATCAAGACAGAAGAAAATATGCACTAGCCAATTCACAGGATTGAAAAGAATGCGTCTCTTTTAAAAATTTAATCTGCCAACTAACGCTACCTATATATAATGTAAAAATCGGATCTTGCATATTAGATCTTTTCCTAAAGGAATCGCAACAGCAAGATATTCCAAACTCATGTGATGTTTTAGTAGGAAGCACAGAAAGAGAAATATTCACCTACAAATACCGTTGTTCACGACAGAAGACCAAAGACTTAAGTACGTAGAAAGTCAATATGGATTATTCTCACCAAATTCTTGGTACAATATAATAATAACCATATTTTTGGTATTTCTTATATCTCTAACAATAAGAGCGCTACTCACAATAAATTATGGAAAACTCTTGAGACGAAAAACGATAAAAAACGATGCGATTGATGCTCAGGAAATGCATCAACTAAACCCTACAGCCCCGGATGATATTAAGCCATAATAAAGGGATGTTATAACAGTATGGGAAAATCGAGGTCTTTTCCCATATATTCATATAGCCAGTCCCTACTTTAATAAATATTGTTGGTGTATTACAGCGAGAAGGCTAAGATACGATTTAATTGTATTACTTTTTGGCGGAATTACATCAGTAATATAAATATTTGGCAGAAAATTTTTATGTAAGATCTAGACCTCTGACAAGTTTAATCACTTGTCCCTTCTTAATATAAACAAGAGAATGGAGGTTGTCTCTTGTAATTTTCGATATTGTGTTACTAAACTAAATATTCCTAACGCATGGCAATAGAAAGGCTATGACGCTAGAAATAGACGTTTCTTTTCTACAAAGTCTTGCGTTGGGAGTATAAAGAATTAGAAATATATATAAAAAAAAAAAAAAAAAAAAAAAAAAAAAAAAAACCTCCAAATTAATCTTGTGCTTAATCAACGCCTTTAAACAGTGTTACTTGTTTAATCACATAATCATATGCCTATCATATAAATGTCACAATAATCAATGGTAATCATAACCATCGTTTTTACAATTATATAATGTTGTTACTATTCTATTTAATAACCATATGATTCTGCCTGGAAATTTTTTCATTACAGAAATTGGCAATTGACCGACATTACATAATGGTCGAAAACTGGAAAACACCTATCATGATTCGTCAACCGCCAAAGAATGCCCGAAAACACATGATTCAACCAGAAAGCTATCACCCACATAATACCTCAGAGAACGCCATCTACCATACTGCAATCATTTTCATCTTCTGATGGGACATCGTAAGATAGAGAAGGCGTAACATCCAGCAAAAATACAACCACAGCATATCCGCGAAGGCACCATAAATGGTAACGAAACACAACATGAAGACCCGATATCAACAACATCAGACCCAAATGAAGATTTAAATCAGAAAATTCTAATCTTATAAACTTTGGAATCAACCATAAAGTAAGGTTTTAAATACTACCTCAGTCCAATAACGCTTAAAATGCAGAAGGGAGCGGGAAAGGAATGGAAGAACCGTAGTACCAGGTGTACTTTTGTACTTAAACTCCTAGGGGATAGGTATTCCTAGTCCTGCACTTCCCATTTTGAAAAAGCGTAATAGAAAGACAGACTGTACGGATGCTAAATTTTCAAGAAACAAAAAAAAACTTAAGGGTGATAAACTAAAGAAATGACATTATATTAATTCAATCAGTGGATAGGGCAAGGACACGAGAATTGTGATTGGTGTATAATATTCCAAAAATAGTAAATGGTGAACAATTAAAAAGTGCCAAGTAGTGAGTAGTTGGAACTTAATAAAAGTGCAAGTGGAAATACTTTTTATGTAACGTTGTATATTTTTAACTTTATTGTAAGAATACCTGGAATCAATTGAAAACTAAATAAATACAAAATTTTTTTTTGTGAAACCAGGTATTCAAGTATAAACCTTATTAATGTCAAGTGATGTATTAATGTAATTCAAGTGTAAGGTGTAGGTTAATTAAAAGTGTAGGAATATATACGTTTCCTTTAAATAATCATTTCTCTGGTGAAAGAATTAAAATAAAATATTTTGACAATAAGAAACTGTAAGAAAAATAAAACTTAAGGACAGGGAATGTTCTGATTGACGAGGGCGTCAATCTACAGCTTGATAGGGGATATGTAACATATGGACCAGCAAACCCCCTCCCCCTTTCAGAACTCAAAACCAAATCTCTCATTCATTTATTTTAGAAAGTTTTAAAATAAGAATCTCTTATACATATAAAGATTTTAAAGTAAAAGTTAATTATCTCATAGGATTTGTGCTTTTTTAGTACAAGTTTTATAAAAAGCAAAAAATGATACTTTTTACCTTTGGTACAAATCTTCCTTCAAGCAAAAAATGATACTTTTTTGACTACCAAAATTAGATTCAAACTTTTGAATAAAGCCAATTAGAAACCAGATTTCTACATCTGGTCTGGTCAACAAACTGAAGGTGAAAACCCTCGTTATAATAAATCTTTGCAAGGAGGTTAAGCCATAAGTTGTATAGTCAAAAAAAAGAGTTATGTTGCAACTCTTCTGAGGTCAGTCTACCCTGTGCTTAATTTAGAAATCCGGATTGATTCGGGATATATAAGGTGAACTAAAAGTTAGGTGTGTAATTCAGTTTTTTGCTAGTCACTCTTTGATGCACTTTATACTACTATCATTTTTTGGAGCCGTTTTACCTGAAGTTGTATATGAAGTAAGAAAATAAAATTATTGTCGATAATTGTGTTTGTCTTTGAGCCAAGGTACAGGTACAGTTCCTATTGTCTACTGGTACGTTCCCAAGGGAATCTGCCCATCTCGGCAAACCTAAACGTCATGATAATGAATTCGTCTCCAAGGTTATAGAGACTGGTCAACAGAACCCTCCCAATCTATATCCATTAACTATAAAGCTCCCATACCACAAACAACGTAAACTATATAAGAAATCAAGTAAACTTTATAAGCATCAGTAAAATATAAGAATCGAACAAACTTCATAAGAAACCCCCCCCCCCCCCGTAACAGTTGGGTGCTAAGCGTATTTATAGCTTGGAATATGGAGATCAAATGAGTGGACAAGAAGACATTTCAAAAGTGGGCAAATGACACCTTTCAGGCTACTTATGAAGCATTCCACATAAAGCTACCGACAAAAGTTGTGGTTACTATTAGCCCAGAATCTTTCCAAGAGCCTGTTCAATCAAGTATCAAATTGGTTTCAGCAGATGCTTCTGTGGGACCTCATTAGAGTATTTTTCCAAATCTCCAGGGAAAGAAGTTCTACCTCTTAAGGTGACATATAATGAATTGATTGCGGGTAGCAGAGACGCTGGTCCATGTCCGTCTCAAATTAGATTATCTTGTAAAGTTGTGTGCTTGAATAACCCTGTCTCGTTCGAGCCTGGTGCTCATCCTGGGGTACTTTCAGAAAATGTAGATGAAATGGTTTCGAAGGTTATTCATAAGCTAAATCCTGTCCCCTGTCTAGAATAGACTCACCGCTTGATGATACAGAAGTAAATGTTGACTATTGCTGGGCCAAGAAAAGAATGGGTTTCTTATGAAAATCTACCTCTCGCTACAGTCTTTGAATGGTTCGACAAGTTTTTGGATGTTGGGAGGTATGAGCAGTGGAAGCATTCCAATAAAGATGAGGCAAATTTTATCAACCAATGTATTTTTGACCGTGCATTTCAAGATAAATTGGGATATCAGACAATAGAATGGGAGTTCAACTCATATGTCCTTCACAACCCACTAAATTATCTCAGTCATGAACCTGCTGGTGGACCAGGATATGAAATAATACCTGAAGATTGGAAACCACCTACTTACAGAATGAATAAACCTGTGAAAAGCAGGGAAAATAAGGACCATTGCCGGGAATGTAGATGCAGGGACATCACCCAACCAGACGAACTCATTGAAGCCGGTAACATCTGGTTTGACAAAAAAAATTTTCGGCTCATTAAGTCATTAGTAGAAGAGGAGTTCGAGCGTAATCAACAAATAATTAAGAAAGATGGCTTTTTTTCTGCGGTTCACATGCTTGCAAAAGTGAAGTCTGCGGTTCACATGATTGCGGAAGTGAAGTTAAGTTATACGGCCCTGGCCAGAGTATGATTCTCAATGAAGCTGGTCATACTTTGCTCTGGCAGCTTGACGGAACTTCCCGCATTGAAATTAAGGACGGGGGATCAAGGACAGTCACGGCTGATGAGACGATAATGCTACAGCGCGACCGCGAGTTTTTATTTACTAGAGAAGATGGGGCAAGAGTCGTAGAGATAGTAATGGGGACAGTGCAACAATGATGTTTTTTATTTTGTAGTGTATAGGACAGAGACTAATCAAACATTCCCTAACGTTACAACAGGATAGCAGTCAAACATTTTCTTTTGTTTTCTTTTTTTAATACAAAATACAATAGGAAATATAGACAATGAAAATATGGGAATAAACAGATGTTGGAGTGTGAAAAAAAAAAAAAAAAAAAAAAAAAAAAAAAGAGTATCAATTCAGAGTTCAAAGTGTCAACATCTAAATTGGATATTGCATGGACATTATTAATCCAGTAAGTTTTTTGTGAAGAAAATCAAAATTTCGCAATAGGGATTATAGTGACGCATAAGTATGAATCAGTAGTGCTCTTTGACCAGTTTGACTGGTTTTTCCCAGTAAAGGATAATGGATAACAGAGAGTATGTGCATTGCCCGGTAATGAACTTTTTGCAAAACAACTGGGAAGAAGGTATTGAAGAAGCTACTATTATTCAACACGCAATAGACTTTTTTGAATGCGGTGTTATTGCTGATGCGAAAAGCGAATTTTGGGCGAAGGTTGCGCCAAATGATAATTGCCCCCGGCGCATCGGTGCGAAAGCTTCTGCGAACAATGTGAAAGATATTCTTGATTTTATTAAGAAACTGGACTCTGAGGAGGTATCAACTCCGATTTATGTGATCAAGTCTCCAACCGAGGTCCCGGTTTTGCCCGCAGTTGCGTATTCTAGGCTGTCAACAAAGGTGAATCGCGTGGAACAACTACTCAAGGTTGTTGCCACCAAGCTGGATGCTTATGAACTGAATTACCCGCAACTGCCGAAACCTGCAATTCCCGACTCGCATGCTACTATTGTTGTGTCGAACCTTCCATCTACCCTTTCGGACCCAATTAAACGAAAAGATCTGATAGATCAGATCGATGGACACGAATCAATCACTAGCATTCGCCCTGTTCGTGACAAACTGTTTATCAATATAGATAAGTCAGTTGCTGAAGATTTCCGCTTATCGGTGACTAGTGCGTTTACTGGCTCTTCTGCGAAAGTTCTAACCAAGAAGTTTTACGGACTCCTGAAGGGAATGCCGCATGATTTTGAACTGTCCCACCTGATATCGTGCCCTGGTGTTTCTGGTGCCTCTAGGCTAGGGAAATCGCTTGCAGTAAAACTTGAATTCTCTGATGCAACATCAAGAGTCGAAGCATTTAGATATGGTCTCAAAGTTGGATACGAAATCCTAAGTGTTTATGAGTTCAAAGCGATTCCCCGGTGCTGTAACAATTGCCGATCCCCTGACCATCTCCAGTCGTCTTGTCCCAGTGTTACACCAAAATGTGCGCGATGTGCCGGTCCTCATGTTTCAGATAGAGACTCGCCTTGCAATTTGTCACCTAAGTGCGCAAACTGTGGAGGTGATCATGTTTCGTTTAGCCTCACTTGCCCTAAATTGAAAGCAATTGTCAGTCGCAAGTTACCGAAAACAAACTAATGTCTGAATCAGTATCACTCGTGTCCTTCAATATTAATGGGACAAAAAACAAGGACCTGACCATTGATGAACTGTACAGTAAGTTTGACATTGTATGCTTTCAGGAACATCTTTTGACCGCAACGAGTGTTAATTTCCTGCGCCGCAGTTCCGCCCACTTTGTTTTCACAACAAATGCTAAATCTACTTTTGGAAGGCCTTCAGGGGGTTTAGCATGTATTATAAAACAAAAGCTCAGCTTTCTGTCCCCGTCATGCTATTTCTCTGATGAACATTTATTGGCTATAAGACTTGGTAAAACCGTATTGATAAACACTTACCTGCCTCACGATGGGAAGAATATGACATCGCTTAATAAATTCTCCAAAGCATGCTCTAGTTTGAAAACTCTCCTTCAAAGTATAAGCAAAAATGGGTACGAATTTATTATTATTGGAGATATGAACACTGATGTAAAACGTGATTCTGCTCGTACTGTGAACCTACTTGATTGTCACCCTGATTACAGAATAATTGCGAAGGATCTACCCTTCTCGTATGTGCATAATTCCGGCAGCTTATCGGATATTGATCGCGTGATTTGTTCCCCGTTCATTACATCTTCAACAGTGCATGTCCACGAAGATGAGCAAGATATTGATCACCTTCCTTTATCGCTATGCTTTTCGATTAGAAAAGATAGTACTGACCAGGCTTGTGCTCCTGCCTCTAAATGGTTTGTGCGGAGTAATTGGAAAAATGTTAATATGCCATTATATATTTCAACCCTGGCCATTCTCCTTGGTTCTTTACGTGTACCTTTTCATCTACTCCAGCTGAGTGTTAGTCCTACTAAAAGTAATTACGATCTGAATCATTATTACAACCAAATCGTGTGGTTTAAAACGCGCCGAGGAGGTTGCTGTCCCTCAACAGCGAGTGAGGAAAAGTACAAGGAAACCAATCTGGTCGTGTGACCCTGAGCTGAAAAGTGTGAAAAATAAAGCCAAATTGTGGCTGCGTATATGGGTTGCTAACGGTCGACCATTAGCTGGGAATGTGTTTGAAATAAAACAAAAAACTAAGCGTGAGTTTAAGAAATGTCTGCGATCGAGCCGTTACAAAGGGTTAGAATATCCTACCAATAAGAAAGAATGGGACAAAGTGATTGATTCAGCTAATTTAAATAACTCGGCAAATCCTAATTGCCCCATTACGCCTTCTGCATGGTCTGACCACTATCCAGTTATATTTTCCAAATTGAATTATGCAGTGCACGCGCTTTATTCGAAACTGCTTGATTCGGTTCTCCCGCCTTCCCTGACTCAGGCACAAGTTATTCCCGTTTCAGTTGACGCTGTAATTGCATCTGTTAAGAAATTGAAATCAAGTTCTCTTGATATTGACGGTATCAGTGCTTGTCATCTAAAAATAAATTGCCCGTCTTTGTTTTTCCATTTACAGTAGTTTTTCCAAATGTGCCTTTGTTGTTCCCTTGTTCCTGACAGCTTTTTGTGTGGAACTGTCACTTCTGTACTTAAACGAGGTAAGACTCCTTTGGATTGTTCTTCTTACAGGCCTATCACGGTTGCTTGTAATTTTAGTAAAATCCTTGAACACATCCTACTTCCTTTCATAAGTATGAATGCTAATTTCGGGGAGAATCAGTTTGGTTTTCGGTCTGGCATCGGGTGCCAGCACGCTCACCGTGCTCTTGCTTTCCTTCTTAAAGATGCTTCGGCTAAAGGGTATGGTCTTCATATTTGTGCTCTTGATCTTTCTAAGGCTTTTGATAGTGTTGTACATTGTCAGGCTCTTTACTCTCTTTATAGTCACGGTATTAACCTTTCAGTTATTTTTCTTCTAAAGTTTTGGTATAGTAATTCTTATCTTCGAATTAAAACTAATGGTGCCCTTTCATCTTCTAATGTTCTTGTTCGTCGGGGCGTACGGCAGGGTGGAGTGTTATCTCCTAGTATTTTCAAATTTTGTATCTCTGGTATTCTTGAGAATATTTCTTCTATGTGTTTTGTTGGTTTGAGTGATATTTCTTACCTTGCTTATGCTGATGACATTCTTCTAATTAGCCGGTCTAAACTCAGTCTATCGCAGATGGTTCATAAAGTTTCTTCTTCTTTTACTAAAATCGGTCTTTCGCTTAATGTTGATAAATGTGAGTATCTTTCTTTCAATGTTCCCTCTTCTCCTAGGCCTCTAATTTTTCAAAATTTTTCTATCCCACATGTAGATTCGATCCGGTGGTTGGGTATTACACTTACAAAAAATCTTAAAACTCTTCGGGAGCGTGCTGTCTGGGATGCTAGAGTGAAAATCCAGATTGGTTACTCTAAAATTGTAGCCAATCGAGGGAAATACAATCGTATTGCCCTTGGTAAGCTTTATTCTACTTTTTCCGATCATTCTTTTCTTTACCTTTCTGGGCTTTACCCTATATTTAAGAAAAAAGACATTAGCGATATTCGATCCTCTTATTTCCGTTTCTGTAAATTTCTTCTCTATCTTCCTCTGTGGTATAAGAATCGAAAGATAATCAAAAAGTTCCATCTTCCGAACATTACTGAGAAGCTGACTGATCTACAAAAAAGCTCTCAGAAACGGCGTATCGGCGTTTGTCGCCTCACCACGGTCTGATCCGTTTGTATGATTAATGTCTATTGTTGACTCTCGTTTTTTTGTTATTTGTTTTTTTATTTGTTATTTGTTTTCCGTTGTTCTTCAAGTTTTTACTCCACTATTTATCTTTTTGATGTAAGTGGGTTAGAAATAAATATTATTATTATATATTATAATGGCCAACCATAATGAGATTCCTTGAAGAGTTTTCATCACTGAGCATCCCTGCTGAAGCTCTCGTCTATAATCTCCCCTTAATGGAGCCACGCTTTTATTCTGTATCTGTTTGCAGAGCTCACCAACCTGTGTGGATCTTATAGTTGGTCAGGTTTATCTTATAGGCTGTCAGGTTTATTACTGAGGATGGCTCATCTCGAAATGGTCTCTGTTCAATGTACCTAAACCAAGCAACAATTTGAACCACCGTAAACGCCTTCAGGAGTGAGCCCCGAATTCATTTACCAGAAAATCCACTGTACCAATTATAATGGAAAATACAACTGTACCAATTATAATGGTAGGATCGGGTACAAGCATCACTCAATTCAGGTCTTTCTGGATGCATAGGGCATAACTGATGAAAGTTGAACAACATCTGGGCGCAGCTATTTTCTATGGAGGTATACCCAAGAGCTTGATATTTACAGAGAAGTGGAGATACCATAATATAGGTACCATTGAGCTTGTTTCAACTGCCTACTTCCGAGAAGCCGTAGTTGAGAAAGAATCTGTAAAACATAAGATGATGATGGATGCCAACGCCCGTCGTATTTATGAATTGTTAGATAGTCATGGCGGTCATATTTATGTATGCAGAGATTTTTAAATGGCCAATGATGTCAAATCGGTTGTAGTTTCAATATTTCAAGAATATGCAAAACATCAACGCGGATGAAGCTGCATCGGCTGTAGAAACCCTCATGAAGTGGGCGGAGAAATGGAAATTATGGCATAAGTAAGAAAAGAAGAATTATGGCATCAGTAAGAAAGAAAAAACATCATAAACTTCGTGATAAAAGTAAAAGAATATGTCAAAAGTGACTTGAAAAATTAACTTAGTGACGAATTACGACAAATGTGCCAGCAGTGATTTTACTATGATGTGATTTTAATCCAGTTGTGACGCTGTAAAGTTTTCGAAGACCTTGGATGAATTGGAAATCACAGTTAAATTATAATAAAGTAAAATTAATTACGATTCAAAAAATTGAAACTATGGATTCATAGTGTACACCCATGTTTTGTTCAAGTGCTTTATATTAATGTGAGGTGTAGGAGCATAATTCTAAAAATTCTAGGGGAAGAACAAAAATAAAAGAAACAAAATGTAATACTATAGATGTAGTTAAATCATTTCGTGGTGAAGGAATTATAAAAATGACCTTCAATAAACAATAAAGAATTTTTAGGAAATAATAAATTTAAAGAAGATTAGTCTGAATGATGATGCCATCATTCTACAGTGGGAAGGGGGATATGTGACATACAGGACTACAGTTCCCCCCTATAAAATTGTGCTTAAATCAACTGACAATGTTGTTCCCCTAAACTTCATAACAAATGAATCTGGAGGTTTCAGTGGATTCAAGCCCCATTATAAGACAATCAAGACTGTCTATGACTGTGGCCAAAAACATTGGAGGGAAACTTACAGAATATTTGGCCGGAATAAGTCATTGGAACATATACCCTGGCAGCTTCAGACCGTATATATTGGATGTAAATGTAAATGTTTAAACCCAAGGACGAGGTGTTCCGATACATGCAGCGTGGGAACTCATTACAAATATGGAGGCACGATTACAAACAAAAGATGGATCGTAGAAGCCACCCATTGTCTTAAATGTATAAAATTGAAATTCCTCCGAATTAGATTGGAGAATATGAAATGGAAAATTACCAATAATATACCAGAGAAGATTTTGCCACTGACGGGGTGGAGGGACGTAGAGAATCGGACATAGTGCTTATCCGGCTGACAGAAATTATTAATTATAAAGTTGGTATTGATCCAATTTGCCTGCCCTGAAGAAAATTGGAGACGGTGGATTTTACGGCCACAGTAAACGGTTGGAGTATGAGAGAATCTGATACATATACAAAAATTCTAAGAGTAGAGGTGCAAATCATAGAAAACAGGGTATGCCGTGATTGGTTTACAGCAGCTCAAATAAGACCAAAACTTAAGGATGCCGAACTTTATGCAGGTTACAAGGCTGGAGGAAAAGACTCTTGTACCAGAGGTCCTATAATCACCTTGATATTTGAAAAAACCTATCTTGTGGGTTGGTGAGTACTGATTTTGATTGCAGAGTGCCTAATTAACCTAGCATTTACGAGAATGTAGTGCAACACCTCGAATGGATAGAACCTATAATAGTCAACTAAGTAACCTAGAGATTTTACTCCCCAATTTTGTTAATATTACCATCAGTTTTTTGTTGTTTTCTTTCTTGTGTTTTGTTATGTTTTTTTTGTTTATTTATCTTATTCATTTATTTTTTGATGATAAGTGCAAAATAAAAAAAAAAGGATAGTAATGGACCGTAGAACTGGATTGCTGTCAGCTATGCTTACAGGATATTGTGGCCTTTTTTTTAGCAGATTAATGAAAGTTTATAGTATTGTCTTTTTTTTAAATAAATTTTGAATAAAGTCATAAAACGAAACGACCTATGGTTATTCACTGTACCAAAAAAGATGATAGGAACTCTATCATACTCCTACAATAGAGAGAAAATTGACCTCAGTTATCGATCTGAACTACTGCAACAGGACAATGCAACATAACAATCCTTGTTATACCAGTCATATTGCAAAAGCGTAATACCATTCTTCGAGGTCACTGCCCATAATTAACAAATAAGATTTTATAGAGCATGAAAATTGAAACTTGGAATGTTATGAATTTAAAAAAAGACTATCGTATCGACATTTTAACTGACGAATTCAAACGGTTTGAACTGGATTTATTAGGGGATTCAGAAAACCATATCCCATGGGTAGGAAGCATGAAATTAGGTGACATAGAATTTGTTTACTCAGACAAGAAGGATGGGATGTCATGATTTATATAGACGAAACGATGCTACAAAGACAAGGTATACAAATTTCCAATGACGTTCTCGAAGTAAGTTATTTTAAAGAGTTAAGCCGAAACGCATACTACGATGATTCAACAGTCGTTTATGAAACAGCTGCTGAATTTGAAGCGAGATTTAATAGTTATTTTGATAAAAACTCGCCTTTTCTCCTTCAGAACACGTCTCTTATTGACGACATAGAGACAAAGATACCTGCGACCTCAGATAGGAAGTTGCCAAATGGGGATGTTTTTGTCAAAGTAGGAAGTAACAATTGGATTCATGATTTAACCAATGTATCTAAATTAGTATGTTTATTCACTTTGTATTTGGAAAACTGTCTGTCCAGCAAGCACGTGTCCTGGGTGCCCATTGCTTTATCATGGGTATACTTTTCTGTTGCTTTTAACGGATCAGACAGTATTAACCGATACAAAAAGCTAATGGGGGCTGGGGTAGGTAAGGAAACAAACAATCTGGTACCTCCTACATCAGGATCTGTGTTTAAGATCATACACAATGCAGTGGCAGGTGGTTTTTATCTAAGGGATTACCAGTTTCTTTTGGAGGGTATAGAAAATATGATTTTGAGATTATCTATTAATTTCTAAGGTCTCAGGAACATGATATCCCAGTGTTTATTTACTGGGATGACAGGGTACACAACAGTAAAGAGGGTCATATATACTTATGAGGACAAATTCCCTTTTGAAATTATGAAGAACTTGTGGGGAGCCGAATATCAAACAATGCTTGAAGCGCTGGCAACCGCCTGGTCTGAAACACGTGGGGATCTCAACCCTTACTTCATGTTTGGAGTTGACAATGAGAGATCCAAATATGCAAAAACAAAGTTTTTTATAACAACAACAAAAGTAAAGTTAAAATGTCTGATGATAATAATAGATTTGACGATTGCTCCTTCTTTTCAGCTACGGCCATTCAAAGTATATTTGAATCAACTGTCAGTAAGATTGTTTGCATTGCTCATGGCTTTAAGCACCGTTTTAGTACGTATTATGATATAAACCTGACTAATAATGCTGAGCTCTTGGATGATGATTCAATGAGAGCTGGTTGGGGTGTCATGATTTACATAGACGAAACGATGCTACAAAGACAAGGTAGCCAAATTTCCAATGACGTTCTCGGAGTAAGGTATTTTAAAGAGTTTAGCCGAAACGCATACTACGATGATTCAACAGTCGTTTATGAAACAGCTGCTGAATTTGAAGCGAGATTTAATAGTTATTTTGATAAAAACTCGCCTTTTCTCCGTCAGATCACGTCTCTTATTGACGACATAGAGACAAAGATACCTGCGACCTCAGATAGGAAGTTACCAAATGGGATGTTGTTCTCAAAGTAGGAAGTGACAATTGGATTCATGATTTAACCAATGTATCTAAATTAGTATGTTTATTCACTTTGTATTTGGAAAACTGTCTGTCCAGCAAGTACGTGTCTTGGGTACCCATTGCTTTATCATGGGTATACTTTTCTGTTGCTTTTAACGGATCAGACAGTATTAACCGATACAAAAAGCTAATGGGGGCTGGGGTAGGTAAGGAAACAAACAATCTGGTACCTCCTACATCAGGATCTGTGTCTAAGATCATACACAATGCAGTGGCAGGTGGTTTTTATCGAGGGGATTACCAGTTTTTTTTGGAGGGTTTAGAAAATATAATTTTGAAATTACCTATTAATTTCCAAGGTCTCAGGAACATGATATCCCAGTGTTTATTTACTGGGATGACAGGGTACACAAAAGTAAAGAGGGTAATATCTACTTAAGAGGACAAATTCCCTTTTGAAATTATGAGGAACTTGTGGGGAGCCGAATATCAAACAATGCTTGAAGCGCTGGCGACCGCCTGGTCTGAAACACGTGGGGATCTCAACCCTTACTTCATGTTTGGAGTTGACAATGAGAGATCCAAATATGCACAAACTAAGTTTGTGCGTATTATCCTGGTGTGCTGTCAAATTGCTATTCAAGTTGACGGTGAAAATACCCTTAAAAATTATGCTTACGGTAAGGGTATGGATCGTTTAACTGATAGACAAGTTTTGTTTAGGCTGGGAAGATATTAATAATATAATACTAATTTTAAGACTAAAATGTTCAGGGTATCAGTTATAGTAGTATATGCCCCTGTCGAACCAACTGACGGATATACTAGTGACTCAGATGAATATAATTTATGATTATAATATAACCTGAACAAAATTTATTCAGATACCAAGAAGAAGTCAAAGAAGTTTTCAACATTTTCTGTTCTATTTGTTCTATGTATTATTTTATTGCCTTTTGTATTGCCAAATTATTGCCAATATGAAATATTGACTTTTATTGCAATATGGATTGCAATATGAATATTGTCAATATGTTTTATTGTCAATATTCACCGACTGGCAGTCAATTTAAGGTGAAGCATGGTTGATTTGATTATTTGAAGTTAATTTTTTGATCAGTTATTTGAATGGAATAAATGAATGGGTTGTAAGACAACCCACCATTTATCATCCCTTGTCCCTGATGTCCTGTATGTCGAATTCTGATGATAAGCCTTTTCAAAATATGTAAAAATTCCTCTAATTTAATGGAGCCCATCTAAAGCTATGAGTCTAAGAAAATTTGCACAAATTGTGAACAAGGGGGAAAGCACCCCCAAAACATCTCTCCATCAGATTCAGCATATCATGGAGCCCTACTGTAGAGGTTCCAAGCTTCTATGTACAAAAATGTGGAGTTTTACATTTTTTGCCAGAAGAAAGATAACAGATTTATTTGTTTATTTGATTTTTTTTTCAGAGGTGATCATATCGAACCAGTGATCATGGAAGATGGAGAGAGCTCGATTGATCGAAAATCAAAAGTTCTATTGCCCTTTTTAAGTGATCAACAAGATTGGAGGCCATCTATCCCCCCTCCCACGCTCATTTTTTCCCAGTCACCCGATTAAAATTTTGAGACAGCCATTTTGTTCAACATAGTCAAAGATATCAGTCCCCAGAAGATCCTCACGCCAACACTCCTTAGCTAATTAACCTGCTTTTATAAATAACAGCTACTACCAAAAAAATGCCGTAGAAAAGAGCCTAGAGTAATCCAAACCTTAGAAATTAAATTCCCAAATTCACCCTCCAAAACCGTGAGCTGAACCCTTGGTCTCCAAAAGAAACTAAGTGTGCCAAATTTATCAGAAATAAACCACTAGCTTAATTGCCAACTCTTGAAAGTGGCGGTGAAAGACAAAATAAGGGATCTAAATTACAATTATAATTTGTAATCAATAAATTAATTTGTAATTAATTAATTAAATATTCCCAGTAATTAAATGATATAAATTATAGTAGTGTAACCAATGAAACGACGTATACGAGTAAGGTTTTGATATCTTTCTAAAACGAATCTTTCGAAGACAATAACTGAAAAAAAATCTAACAAATTTATAAGAAACATTGGAAGTTTAACAAACCTAGTGAAGAGTTTAAGAATAAACGAAGAGTAAACACTAATTATCCTAATCAAAACGAGAAACAATCGGAGGACACGATCAAAATTAGGGCATAAACATAAACCAAAAATTACAAACTTAAGGATAAATTTTGACAAAACTGTGCCAGCTGTGATTATCGGCATGACAAACTTATTTGAATAGAACAGTAGTGACGTGCAGAACATTTTAAAACCAGAGTGTTTCCAATTGATGATATATAAGTTCCATGACTACTATGCTTTGATATTTTGATATACCTAGAATCAAATGGAAAGATAAGTTTAATCAATTAATTGAAAATAGGTATTCATAGTGTAAACCTGAATTGTCTTCAAGTGTGTGATATTAATGTGAGGTGTAGGATTATAATCATTCTAGAATTAAATTATGTCAATAAATTGCCTGTGATTTTAAACATTTTGATTCTCTTACAATCTATGGGTTTGAAAATTGTTACTTCGCAACCCGATGTTTAAATAGCGAAAATTTAGCAAAAACCATAATTATATACCGAATATATGCCCCATAAATTAGAGCATACATCAAATAAATCTTGATGCATCTCCCTTTAATCTAAACTTGGGGTCAGCTAATGTCACAATAATACGATTCCTCGTTAGGAGCACAATTGCAAAATAGTGAAATTCTGGTTCATGGGAAACCAAAACTGGGAAACCGTGAGATTCTGGTTAGAGGGACGTCAAACATCCTATAACAAGCTAACACATATGAAAAAGAAGGAATGTTTTTAAGCCAGTCAATGTCTAGACTCATTTACTGAAGTACTCTTTAATAAAAACAAAATTTTGCTTATAAAACTAAGATTATGTTTTTTTCCAATACACAATTTGTTGAAGGGCATCAACCAGTCAATTTGTATGTAAGTATTGAAATAAAATTCTTTGTTTATTATTTTATCGTTTTTGTTTATAAATCCAGGCACCAGGTATAATTCCTATTTTCTTTAGGAACACTCAGTAGGAAATCTATGCAATAAAGTAAGACTTATCAACCCCTAAGATGATTCTGTTACCAAAAAAATGATCATTATTAACAGTGTCCTCAGTCAGTCCCTCACTTATTTTACTCCCATGACGTCATCTTAAGTTGAATCCCCCATGTTATACCGACAATAAACCCCCTGTAACCTAAACCAATTCAATACACCCACCTGTAACAATTATAAGGTTTGCGGAAGGTATGTGGTTGAGGAAATACTAAAACCGTCTATTCAAGTTAAAATTCTTTTATTGTAAGTTTTTCTTTGAATTATAGTCTAGAGATGCTCATATTCAGAAGTTTAGCTGGCACTGAAGGAAATTAGACTTTTCTTTTAAAAAGTAAATTTTTTGCCCTTTCTGCTGTAGAAGGTGAATCAATGTCAGCTTGTAGCAAAGCTACTGTTTATAATTAAAAATTATTTGGTGAAACTGTAAAAGAAAATAGGGCTTTACTAGTACAATGGGATACTATAAACCAAAACATCCATGTTTTAATTCTCATAATATTAAATATTTCATGTACATCCCATTTGAGTAGTATCATGTATGCATTGTCAGCACACCTTTGGGTACACTTACAGGTCAATTAGTTTTGACTAGACAAAACGTTTAACTACAGCAGACAATCAGTTTCATCTTTGAATTACTGAACACAATAGTTTCAGTTTTTTGCGTTCATATTTTAAATTTTTACTTTGGCAAGTATGCTGTTTTAGATTTCATGTTGTGTGGATTTTATGTTGTAATCGATATACAAACCTTTCTCTTTGTTTTACCTTATTCTAAAAATGCTAATTATGCTTCATTTCTTTTTTCAGATGCTGCATCAAAAGTGATTTAACATTTTTTAGTTCTCTGTTTGGATAATCCTACTAATCATTTTTCGCGTTTGCAGTTTTTCAGTTTTTTAGGCTTTTTAAGTTACAAATATTGCGAGAAAGAAGAAACTCTCTAATTCAACAGGGAATTAGACAGCAATTGCAATGGTATCACAAGAACAAACGAAGACTTAGGGAGAAGGAAGGATATGAAAGTCAACCTAAAAAGAATGCTGGATAAAGGAAGGACCACATTGAAAATACTAGGATGTTCTCAAATTTAAGCATGTTGAGAAAGCAGCAGGACTAAATAAAACGTCAAGTTTTAAAACAATATAACACTGACGAGGAGTATCTTCAAAATCGCATTAGTTAATCCTCAGAGCATATGAAGGACTAATAAAGAAATGATGAGGCTTATCACCTCAGGAGTATCAAGTTAGCATCAGAAAGTGTGAAGGATAGTTGCGAAAATGAAGAGACTTATCAACTGAAGACTATTAAGTTATAATCGGAATGTGTAGATTCAAAAATGATGAGTTTTATCATCTGAGGTTTATCAAGTCTATATCAATCCAGAGAAATATCAAATATAGAGATAATGAAGAGTAAGATCGGAATTACGTTAAGTCAGCATCAGAACGTACATCAATCAAAAGAAATATCAAATAAAGAGATAATGAAGAGTACCATAAGAATTACGTCTAATCAGCATCAGAACGTATATTGGATGGACATAAAAATGACCTTAAAAGTCTGTATCAATCCAGAGAAATATTAAATATAGAGATAATGAAGATAATCGTCAAAGTTACACTAAATCAGTCTCTTGGAAACAAACAACCAAATACGGGAATGATGATTTGTATCAAAGAAATCACATTGAAAAGGTTACTGTTTACAATATGTTGAAATCATACAAAGGGATTGATTTTTCTTATAAGAAACAGAAGAGAAAAAAAAAAAGTCATCAAATTCTATAAGAATTTTTGAAAATGCCACAAGATGACGGAAAAACATGACTGAACATTCTCATATAACTCAACTCTGCCTGATCTTCCAATGACATCTACAAAAAAAAAGTACAAAATTATCCATCAAAAATGATATAGAAAAGTCAGAGCTAAGCAGAAACCAGCGCCAAGTCTTTTGATATGTCCTACTTCATAAGCCAGTCCACACACACAACTCAACTCTGGCTAATAACCTGCTATCCAGTTTATATGTAAGAAATAATAGAGAAAAGTGGGCTTATAGGTCCAGGACTGTAGCAAATATGAAGTCAGATTTATAAAATTTACATACTATCTTTGATATGTACAAAAAAAAAATAAAAGAAAGAATTCAACCACTGAAATTAAGCTATTGCTAGAAAAGGCAAACGTAGTCATTAGCATAGCTTCAATTTCATTAGCAAAGCTACATACTAGCATCCAAAAGCAGTGTTCAAAATTTTCGGAATATCTAATAAAAATAGATTGTGTCTCTGATGCTGATGAATTCATCCTTGCAAAGGGAAATGTCACTGAACATTTTATGTGTAACTAGCTGACCCTGCCACGCGTTGCTGTAACGCTGTGCACCAAAGTAATAGTGGTTCGCTTCATGGGTGTCAGGTGCACATATGTTCAGTTGCACTGGGGTTCAGCTTCCCTAGGGTCAGGTGCACGTAGGTTCAGTTGCACGAGGGTCCTGTTACAGGGGGGTTCAGTTACAAAGGTATTTAAATGAAAGTGTTCAATAACACGGGGGAGGAACTTCACGTTGGTTCAGATATATGGGGGTTCTGTTAAACGGGGCTTAATTAAATAGTATTGATCTGCACGGTGGTACAGTTTCACTAAGTTTAGTTAAACGGAGGTTCACTTACACGGGGGTTCAGCTCCACGGTGGTTCAGTTGCTTGGGGTTTAGTTACACGGTAGTTTAAATTACACGCATACCGTTTATCTAACAGAGACTGAGCTAATTATCTCCAAATGGAGACAGAGACTCCAGTTTCAGTCAGATCAAGAACTTGAGCATACATTAGCTAAGCACATTAGTTAGCGTACACCTAAGTACATTAAATAAATATAAATAAAATAATTAAATCATAGTAATTAATATTAATTAGATAATTTTAATGATAAATTAATAAGTCAAAAAGAAACTATTAATTAATTAAAAAATTTTAAACAATTTCGTTAATATTGGAGAATTTGTAAAAAATCTGCCTGGAAATTTTGTGGATGAAGTGGGGGGGGGGGGGGTTGATAATCGAGATTATAGTATAATAGCCTAGTACGCAGACAAAAGAAAAACTGTGAATTCTTGATTTTATGGTTTCCATGGTCTTCAATTTATCATATTGTTCGTATAAAAATCACTGCGAGTAAAGGAGTCGTGAAAGCACTACATAAGCATAGTCCGACGATTCAAGTAGGAGCCTGAGTTAAGCTGGAAATTTATCTTGAGAAGATTTTAAATATTTTCTGAAGACCCTTTTTCTTTCCACGATAAATTTATAACAAAAGCCAAGAGCTCAAATGGCATTTGCGACGAGTTTGGAAGAGCCAAGAGCTTCTTCCCACCAAGCTTCATTACGATCTCTCCATTCTAAACGTTTTCCATGATTTCCATATCCCTCCTCCAACTCCTCCAAATGGCATTGGATCCACTCGGTATTTAAAATAAGAGCTCTGAGACACGGAGTCCTTCTAAATATCAAATTTAATTAAGGTCCGATAACCCGTTCGTAAGTCGAAAATACCTATTTCTAATTTTTCCGAATTATCCGTCCTTCTACTCCCTCCCCCGTCCCCAGATAATCAAATGAGGGAAGCAACTATTTCTAATTTAACCTGGTCGGGTCCTTGATACGCCTGCCAACGTTTGGCGATCGCTATATCGAGCGCGTACCTAATTTCGTATCTTCTTCATATAAAAATTGCGGTGGTTGGAGATTCCAACCTAAGACCTCTCGAGTCCTAAGCAAAAATCGCACCCCTAGACCACAAGCCATACTTAAAAGGAACAATCATACATTATGTAATAACGCTGGTTATTCGCTGGTTATATTATCAGTCGAAAAAAAAAGTGAAAGGTGAAATACGTTCAATGATGTCTGTGGAAAGGGAAAGAACGATCTGTAGCCTTTGCCCAGCATGCATTTGTCGAATAACTACCAATTTTGGAAACCACTAAAAAATTCAGTTTTGCGGTGAGGACCATGCGAAGTCATCCTAATGTGACTCCGATTAATTCGGAATCACAATAATGAAAAATTATCACAAAACTTATTTTGTTTTTTACGCTTGTACTGACCCCTTTTCAAGATCAAAGTCTTTTTCAAATTATAGCCCACATAATCTGGCCCAAAATTTTTATAGGTGTTTTAAATTTTTTAATGGTTGTTTTCATAAAATGACGGTGCATTCCTTTGCCATTTTTATATATGGAATTGCTTATAAGCCTTTTATACGTTGTTCTGCTTTTGTTTTTATTTCAGTATAGAAATTTGGCCAGGCCAGGCTTGTGAGTTATTTTTAAAATAAATTTTATCTTACTGTTAGCATCTGATGGCGTAAATGAGCATATACATTACACAATTTTCAAATTGTTACTAATGTAACAAACTTCGTTTATGTTCCCTTTAATTTCCTTTCTTAAAATTCTCCTTTAAATTTCTATCAGCAAAACGATATTTCTTTTATAAAAATATAATTTTACTGACTGAAAGACAAAAAAGCGAATTCACATAAACGATTACGCTAGTAATCGTAAATTCTCAAGAACTACTATACTAGTTGTTTTACATTTTAGTTTTAATGTGTAGCTTTTGCTATTTCTATCAATTAGAGAGAGTGGATCTTGAAATCAAATAGCGTCAATTAACTCAAGGATAAACGGTAAATTCGCCCTTCATCGATATTAGGATTTAACTCAAGAATAGTTTGTGCAAATTTGTCCACAGTCTCTAAGTAAGAAAAATTTTCTAACTAAAAAATTCTAAGTAAGAAATATTTGTTAAACACCGGTCACACAAAAATTGGTATCCTCTCCCTAGTCCCTAGAAAAACTCCAAAATAAACAAGAGCCAAGGGCTCACATGGCACTTGTTTAGAGGTCGGAAGAGCCAAGAGCTTCTTCCCTTCAAGTTCCATTACGATCTCTCCACTTTAAGCATTAAATCGAGATTTCCGATTTCCCCCTCCAACTCCTCCCAATGTTACTTGATCTGGTCGAGATTTAAATTAAGAGCTCTGAGATACGAGGTACTTCTAAATATCAAATTTCATTAAGATCCGATAAACCGTTCATAAGTTAAAAATACCTCATTTCTTCAAATTTTTTCGAATTAATCATCCTTCCCTCTCCCACCCCCCAGATGGTCAAATCGGGGAAGTGACTATTTCTAATTTATTTTAGTCAGGTCCCTGATACGCCGGCCAACTTTCAGCAATGGTTATATTGATCATCCATCTAGTTTTGATCTTCGTGCAAAAATTAGGATGGTCCTGCATTCTGCAACCTCTCGCACCTTAAGCGAGAACCATACTCCTAAACCAAAAGCCATACTTAAGAAGATCAGTCGATCTTCTAATGAAGAATCGAGGAAGTGACTATTTCTAATTTAATCTAGTCTGGTCCCTGATACGCCCGCCAACTTTCATTGTCCCAATTTATCTGGAACTGCCACAACTAGTAAATCCCCCCAACTAACCCAAAGAGAGCGAATCTAGTCCGGTTATTTCAATTACCCATCTAGGACACGTGCTTACTCTTCCCATCAGGCTTCATCCCGATCTCTACACTCTAAGCGTTTTCCGAGATTTCCGGTTAACCCTTCCAACTCCCCCAAATGTCAATAGATCCAGTCAAGATTTATAATAAGAGCACTGAGACACAAAATCCTACTAAATATTATTTAAAATCTGGTCACCAGTTCGTGAATTAAAAATACCTCTTTTTTATTTTTTGGAATTACCCCTGGAATTGTGGTCATGGTGATTGGAAGAGCTCTGAGACACGAAGTCCTTTTTAATATCAAACTTCATTAGGATCCAATCACCCGTTCGTAATGAAAAAATACCTTATTTTTTTCAAATTTTTCTGAATTATCGAATTAGGCCCTTCCCCCTCCCGAAAAACCCCCAAAGAGAGCGGATCCAGTCCGGTTATGTTAATCACGTATCTAGGACTTCTGTTTATTCTCCCCATGAAGTTTCATCCCGATCTCTCAACTCTTCCCAATTTTGAAGTGTTTTTCAAAATTTTTGGTCCCCTCTTCCCAACTTCCCCCAATAACAACCGATCCAGTCGGAATTTAAAATGAAATGTCCGAGTTATAAATTCAAAATACCAAATTTCATTCAGATCTGATCACTCGTTCGTAAGTTAAAAAAAACTCATTTTTTTCTGATTTTTATGAATTACCCACCCCCACCCATCTCCCCCAAAGAGAGTAAATCCGTTCTGCTTATGTAAATCACATATATAGTACTTGTGCTTATTTTTCCCACCCAGTTTAATCCCGATCTCTGCACTCTAAGCGTTTTCCAAGATTTCAGGTTTCCCCCTCCAGCTCCCCCAAATGTCATTGGATCCAGTCAGAATTTAAAATAAGCTCTGACCTCTGAGACAGGGTATCCTTCTAAATATGGAATCTCACTAAGATCCAATCATTCGTTCTAAAGTTAAAAATACTTCATTTTTTCTACTTTTTCCGAATTAAAGGGGCCTCTACTCCCCCCAGATGGTCAAATAGGGGAAACGACTATTTCTAATTTAATCTGGTCTGATTTCTCAGACAAATACCAGATTTTATCGTCCTAGCTTATTTGAAAGTTCCCAAACGAGCAAAACCAGAAAAGGCCAACAGACCGACAGACTGGTTTGGTATCTGGGACGTATGGTTATTCTTCCCATGAAGTTTCATCCCGATCTCTCAACTCTAAGCGTTTTCTGAGATTTTCGGTTCCCCTTCAACTCCCCGCAATGACACAGGATCCGGTCGATATTTAAACTAAGACCTCTAAGTTATGAGGTCCTTCTAAATATCAAACTACATTAAGATCTGATCACTCTTTCTCGTAAGTTAAAAAACCTCATTTTTTTCTTATTTTCCAATTCCCCCCCCCTCCATCTCCCTCAAAGAGAGTAGATCAGTTCTGGTTATTTAAGTCACGTATCTAGGACCTGTGCTTATACTTCTCACCAACTTTCATCCCGATCTCTCCAATCTAAGCGTCTTCCAAGATTTCACGTTTCCCTCTCAAGTCCCCCCAATGTCACCAGATCAGGTCATAATTTGAAATAAGAGCTCTGAGACACGGTATCTTTCTAAATATGAAATTTCTTTAAGATCCGATCACCCGTTCGTAAGTTAAAATACCTCATTTTTTTTCCGAATTAACTGTCCCCCTACTAGCCTTCCTCCTCCCCCCCCCCCCCAGATGGTCGAATTGGGGAAACGACTATTTCTACTTTAATCTGGCCTGGTCCCTGATTCAAATGCAAAATTTCATCGTTCAAACTTATCTGAAAGTGTCATAACTAACAAAACCAGGACAAACAGGATGACAGACCAACAGACATTGCGAGCGCTCTATGTCAATTGGTAAATATAAAGTGCCATACAAACGTTTTAGGGGGAGAATAGCACATAAGGATGCTAGCCACAGCACATATTATGGTAAACTAGAAATAGATAATTGCCAGTCAACCACATTTAATTCAGTTTCAGCCTTCAATAGAATTTCAAGAAACCTTATCCCCTTGTTTATTTCAAAAGAGATACAATATTCCTCAGCCGTTATCCAGGAAATAATACGAATTAATTTTTTATATTAATGTCTACTAACTTGTATCCTGCTTCGTCATTAGCCATTGGTATCAAATTAGGTGTCGTTGAGTCTCTTCTTCTCCCCTAAATAACATCCAACTGCAAGGTTTTATAGACATTGTTCTTCTTCTTTTGAAGTTGTACTTCTTTTACATTATGATGAGAACTGTGTTCCTGAAAAAGTACATAATTTATGTGAAGAAACACATTTTACTACCGTGCTTGCCTCATAAAACCATACTTTGGTACGGCGATCAGCGAATCAGCATATTTTTAAACAGATGAAACACGATTCAAATATGGTGAGTGGGAGACATGGGCTGGCACGTACGCAAGGGGTCTCCCCCCCGAAATCCCAAAATTTGTTTTTATTTTGACATAGTTTTCTGATACCTCTCACAGAATAAGGGATATGAAGGATTTGTGACCCCACACCCGACACAAATTCCTGCGTACGTGCTTAAACAGGGGCATTCAATCCCACCGTCCCTTGACCGCAAATAAAACGCAGTTTTATGTTATTTGACTATAAACCACTAAGACTTTGAGTCTTTCGCAACGAAAGACTCAAAACAACACCTGAAAAACATCTAACCGAGAAAAAAAAACTGAAGTACTATAAACGAAATAAAAAAAATGGTTAAAATTAACCACAGGGAATCAAGTTGCTTTAAAAATATAGGGTACGGAAAGTAAGTAAGGAGACATAAATAATTTCTTAGACCATACTACTTTTCCATTTACGAGAAATTGATTGAAGAAAAAACGAGTTTAATTTCTATAAAGCAGTGAACAAAAATGAAATATATAAACTACACTTTAGCTAACAAAAATAAAAATACTCCGAATATTTTGGCCCCACGTCCGGGAGCCTTTCTCAGCGAAAAAAAAAAGAAAATTAGAAACTAACAATTTAAGACTTTTTTAAGACATTATAAATAAAATGCCACGACAAATAAAACACAACAAATAAATATAAACAATAAAATAAATAAGAAACAAACTCACATTATAAAACAAAACTCCTGCACTGATCGTAATAACTTTAGAATAAAACTAAAGTAATTGTATATAATGAAACTCCTCTGCCACATTCGGTGTATAAATGGGAATCTGTTAAAAATGAAAATTATAAATACTTCCAACAACACGAAAACATACATTAGTAGTGAATTAATTTTAATTAAGGATATTCCATTAGGAAATGGATATCCCAAAAATATGATTTCTCAAATAATTGAAAAAAGCCAAAAAAAAGTTACTGGAACATATAAAATTAGAAGAAAATGGATCAAATCAAAAACCAAAATACATAACTTTGTCTTATATCCCATGGTTGTCACAGAAATTAAGGAGAAAATTAAAAAAAATATAATATAAAAACAGCTTTTAAATCATCACAAAATATACGCTCATAGCTAAATAATGGAAAAGATAAAGTTCCAAGAAATATACAACAGGGGGTATACAAAATTCCATGGTCTTGTGGTAAATTTTATGTAGGTAGAACACAGCAGAATTTACAAAATAGGCTACAGCAACACAAAAATGCGATAGATTGCTCGCTAAGACAGAATAAAAAACCTGAAACTTTGGATCCGCTATAGCGGAACACATGTGTAATTTTCCTCACCACAGTATTTTATTTGATCAGACAAAAATTGTTGATAAGTATGTAGGACTTTAACAAAGTTTCAGAGAAAATTATAGAAACAAAAAAGATTACCGATGGGGGGTATTAGTATTAATAGAGATGAAGGGGATTTTAAAATAAATTCAATTTCAAATAGTTTAATTAAAGACCAGTTAAAAACTTCAACAAGTATTGATTTGCATAATTGTCCCGAAACAAGTAATAACCTTGCGAACGAAAGTCAAAGCAAGGTCAATACTGTAAAAAGTCAACGGACGGCGGCTAAAATAGCAAATGAAAAAATCCATTCAATTTATAATTCATAACTTTATTTCATTAACCTGTAAGATTTTGATTGGATTTGGGGTTGGGTGACCTGTTTTCGTGTTGTTGCAAGTATTTATAATTTTAATTTTTAATAGATTCCCATTTATACACCGAATGTGGCAGAGGAAAGATTATATACAATTGCTTTAGTTTTATTCTAAAATTACTACCGTCAGTGCACGAGTTTTATTTTATAATATGAGTTTGTTTCTTATTTATTTTATTGTTTATATTTATTCGTTGTATTTTATTTGTCGTGGCATTTTATTTACTATGTCTTTAAAAAAGTCTTAACTTGTTGGTTTTAATTTTTTTTTTCGCTGAGAAACGCTCCCGAACGTGGGGCCGAAATATTCGGAGTATTTTTATTTTTGTTAGCTAAAGTGTAGTTTATATATTTTATTTTTGTTCACTGCTTTATAGAAATTAAACCCGTTTTTTCTTCAATCAGTTTTTCGTACAACGAGACATATTTCAGTGTTTTATATAGAAAGTATTGAGAGGATTATCCGGGCAGATGAATAAATAGTAGCCTAATTAGTGATCAAATGAAAATTTCTAGAAACTGGGACTGAACATTTGTACTACGGTTAAAAAATATCGCTACTTCCATCTAGCGTTTGACAGATCTTGCCGCTATTGTTTGCTTTAACTTAGCAAATTTGCTAGTTTCAGAAACTGAGATCAAGTGCTTGTTACTATGGTAATATTGCCTTACCATTACACCAAAGAACTAAAGAAACGTCAAATACCAGACCAGGCATTGGTCACTTTGTCTTCGACAATAGTGCAAAATTTAACTATTTAAAGTTACCAAGATCTCATCGAGGTTTTCTTCTTAGGATTACGCAAGCATCACAACTAATAGCATAGGAAAGAAAAAAACAATTATACAATTAGATTACTCATCAGATACATTTCCAAAATTTGATTATCTTCACTGTCAAAGTTACATACAACTCACACCCCCCTAAAAGACCGACACGCAGTCCCTAACTATATGCAAAATGAATTTACCGATATATCTTGCTGAAAACAAACAGCCGGCAGAGACTGTTTTTACTTTTAGACGGAGGACTCGCAAAAACACGTGTTAGAAGACCAAACTTTGTGAAAAAGTAGCACTTTACTGAAAACTAAGGGTTATTAGATAACAAAAAAACAGAAAAAAGTGATTACTGATGCGTCTACCCCCAACCGTGTAGTTTCCCCACGTGGGGCAGGTAACAGAACCGGAACCATGTCGTCACAAAAAGCAAGAATCAGGCTGTCTGCATAAAAATTAATTTTTAACCAAAAATTCAACTAATTAGGAGGCGTCTTGTAGCACGACGAGGAACGCGTTGTTGCTTGTAGGGGCAAAAAATTTCTTAGGAAGTAAAGCATGCAAAAACTGATGAAATCCAGAAAACATTTGGCTACTGTGTTAATGTGAATATCCAACATCGGAGAATGTCGACATTCATCGGTGAATGTCCGACATACATTTTCTTCTTGGTTTTATTCAGCGTTGCCAGTCACCTTTTTTAGTTTTATGGAAGGTTTCATGGTGACAGGTTTATCTAGATAAGATTTCTAATCCATTTCTAAGATTTATAATTTAATCTAACCTAATCTAACTTGCTTGCACAAGCCTGAAAATGCTGATTCGCAAAGCTAATTGAATCCAGGCAGAAAAAAGGAATTTCTGACAGTCACCGTCGAATTACGCCATTAACCAGATTTCGGACATTCACAGTAACAACTTTACTACAAAGACTATCCTTTCTTCTGGAAAAGAAAGATCCAAGTTCGAGTCACTATGCAGATAAAAACAAAAGGAGACTGTTAGGTGTGAAGACTTTTTGAATCAATACCTTCTATGAATTATGTACAACTTAAACTCACTGCAGCACCAAGCTGCCTAACAGATAGCTAGGGACGCTTCTCCTCCGTACAGTAATAACATATCTAGAGCCACCCTCTTTACACCTTTCCTAAAATTTCTAATTTCCCATAATTTCTCCCTTATGAATTCGCCGGTCTAACTTGGAGACAACTTGTATTCCCTTTGGCCGTGGATCGTTGGCTGATAGTAGTATGTTTGATTGTCTGCTATTTTTTATTCGTAGCACGGGTCCTAGCCATCTCAACCTTTCTCTCATTCTAACACTTTAAAGCAGTATCAAATCCAATTTCCCTACAACTTATGGATTGAAACACGATTAATCCAGCGGGTTCACTTAAAGGAATATTTATCCTTGTCCCAGGAAGTGCAAGGGAGGAGACCATCTTGTGTTTTCGCACAGCCTTCCTGTTTACCTGCCGCAGACATCTTCGGGTACCCATTTACAGCTAGTTTGACTTTGGCTGAGCTTACAGTCATGTCATTGACCCTCGTCCCAAACTAAATAATCGGGTCCTTAAAAATTAAAACGACAAAATAAATCAGGCATAATTTCACTTCACCCGGCCTATCAGTTTTTCTGGTAGAATATTTTTTTTTTTTTTTTTAAATATTGAAGTTGCTTTTCCAAATTTTCTATTAATCAAAAAAAAAACAAGAGCTAAGAGCTCATATGGTACTTGTGACGAGCCAAAAAGAGCTAAGAGCCAAGAGATCATATGGTATGAGCTCTAACAAAATTCTATGAATCAAAATCTATGAATCAAAAACTAAGATCCGATCACCCACTCGTAAGTTATAAATACATAATTTTTTCTAATTTTTCCTCTCCCTTTAGCCCCCTAGATGGTCGAATCTGGGAAAACGACTTTATCAAGTCAAATTGTGGAGCTCCCTGACACGCCTACCAATTTGCATCGTCGTGATAAAACATTAATGAGAGGATGGAAATGATCATGATATATTTGACATGACATATATGATGGGGGGATGGTATATTTACGATTAAGACGACTATTATATCCAGAAAGAGACGAAAAGAGGCATTGAGTAGGGTCCACTTTGTTCCTATGTAAGTAAAGAATTTATCTCCAAATTTATACAAAAAGTTATTTTTTAATATCTATAATGGGGTGGGGTTTCTGTAATTTCTTTAAGCAAGAATCACAAAACAATATAACTTTCAAAATCTATGGGGAGGAGCAACAAATATAGGATGACATCCCCCTCACCAAGATTGTGTTCCGAAAGAAATGTGACTAATAGTTCTTAAAGTCATTGTTTATAATTATCCTATCTGGAAGCAAAATTTATCGTACATTTTGCTTAAATATCTGTTAATGATCAATATAAACTATGTCGTTCAGGTCGATAGTCAATTGCTAGAAAAAGAAACATAGCATGCTATATAAATTGTATTACTTATGATTGTTTTAAAACTTAGGCTACTTCTCAAGCGAAAAGATCAGTAAAAAAAAAAGAAAGAAAAAAATTGATTACTGATGCGTCTACCCCCAACCATGGTTTCCCCAAGTAGGGCAGGTAACAGAACTGGAACCATGTCGTCACAAAAATTATGGATCAGGCAGGCTGTCTGCAAAAAAATTCATTTTTAACCAAAAATTCAACTAATTAGGAGGGGTCTTGTTGCACGATGAGGAATGCATTGTTCCTTGTAGGGGCAACACATTTCTTAGGAGATAAAGGATGCAAAAACTGATGAAATCCAGTACACATTTGGTTATTGTGTTACTGTGAATATCCAACATTGGTGAGTGTCGATATTCGCCAGCGAATGTTGACATTAACGGCTGAATATCCGACATACATTTTCCTCCTTGGTTTTATTCAGCGTTGCCAGTCAACTTTTTCAGTTTTATGCACGGTTTGATTGTGACTGGTTTATCTAGGTTAGATTTTTAACTCATTTCTAAGATTTATAACTTAATTTAACCTAACTTTTACCAACACAGCTTGCATAAAACTGAAAATCCTGATTCGTAAAGCTAATTGAATCCAAACAGAGAAAATAGAATTTCGGACAGTCACCGATGAATGACGACATTGACCAGATTTCGGAAATTAACAGTAACAACTTTACTACAATGACTATCCTTTCTCCTGGAAAAGAAAGATCAAAGATCGAGTCACTCTGTAGATACAAACAAAAGGAGACAGTTTCCCTTAAATCCTCCCTTATGAACTCATCCCCCAAATTTGAGGATGCCTTGCATTCCCTTTGGCCCTGGATAGTTAGCTAACAAGTAGAATATTTGATTTTCTGCCATTTTACATTCGCAGCCTGGGTCCTAGTCATCTCAACCTCTCTCTCATTCTAACACTTTAAAGCAGTATCGAATCCAATTTTCCCTACAACTTATGGTTTGAAACACGATTATTCAGGCGGGCTCACTTAAATGAGCCCGCTTTAACTTTAAATGAGCTCACTTTAAATGAGTTTCACCGGCTGCGGGCATGGATGCATCCCCTTCCATTTGTTCGGAAACTTCCGAACAATTATCAAATAAGCTTCTCCTGTTTTAGGAATTTCTAGTTTCCCTCCTTCTCTGAACTTGCCCAAAATAAAAACAAGGTAGGTAAAGAAAAAAGTAAAGAATACGCCATAGTACTTTACAGTCCCTACCGGCATTTCTACTCTCCGGTTCTTGGCCCTTCAGCCAGGAGGTGCAATGGGGGCTGGGGGCCAACAATCTTGTTTTCGCAAACCCTTTCCGTTTACCTTCCCCAGAATTCTTCTGGTACCCATTTACAGTTGCGTTGACTCTGGCTGAGCTTACAGAGTCAAGCCACTGACCCCCGTCCCACACTAAATAATTGGGTCCGTTCAAAATAAATAGGACAAAATAGATCAGGCGTAATGATACTCCAGGCCTGTCGTATTTTACTGGTAGATTAAATTTAAAAGAAAAACATGTTTTTTTTTATTTGAAAGTAATACCTCGCTCTTTATACTAAAGCTTAAATTTAGTCCCAATTCCTTAAGAATAACCCCTGAATAACAAAAGCCGTAGAATAAAAAGTTAAAATTAATAAATTTACTTTAGCGCAAAGAGCGAGGTATTAGGAGGAGGTGACCCCTCATATGAGTAATAATTTCTGTTCGTCTTAAGTTTTAATGCTGCTCCTTTCTTTCAGTTGAAAAGAATTTTTCATATTGATTTTTAATTATTTTTTTTTTTAATGCTAAAAAAAAATCCAGCCTCCTTCATGGAAATTTTCTTCCATCATGACAAATTCCTCCATGGAAAGTTCTTCCCGCATAAACCCCTCCCCCCAAACCAAAAGAAAAATCTCCCTGAAAGCGTGTGTACACTTCCCAATAACGATTACAATATGTAAACACTGGTCAAAGTTTGTAAGTTGCAGCCCCTCTCACGGGGACTGTGCGGGAGTACTTCGTCCACAAAGACATAGTTGTTAGGTTTTTCGACTATGCTGAATATATGGCTATCTAAGAATTTTGATCCAGTGACTTTGGGGGAAAATTGAGAGTGGGAGGGGGCCTAGGTGCCCTTCAATTTTTAATCAATCAAAAACAACACTAGAACTTTTAATTTCCGTTAGAATGAGAACTCCCGCGACATTCTAGGACTACCGGGTCAGGTCGATTACCCCTGGAAAATAATAAACACAAACAAACAAATAAAAAAAAAACCCACCCATGATCGTGTGACAAATGGTGATCTTGTTGTCTTGTTTTGTGGCAAAAAATACAAAATTCCACAATTTTGTAGATAAAAGCTAGAAACTTCTGCTGTATGATTATCTGATACGGTAAATCTGACAGTGTGATTTTTGTTAAGATTCCATTACTTTTAAGGGGTGTTTCCCCTTATTTTCAAAATTAAGGCAAATATTCTCAGGCTCGTAACTTTTGATAGGTAAGTCTAAAGTTGATGAAGATTATACAATTAAAATCAGCATTAAAATGTGATTCTTTTGGTGTAACTATTGGTATCAAAAAAGTTTCGGTTACTATTGAGCCAAATCGCTCTTTATTACATTTCTACATTTCTATATAAACTGAACTCCAAATGTGCTGGGTTTAAAAGAATTTAATGCTTTTGGATGGTCAAATTTTGTTGTTGTTAAGCAGTTATATTACTTTAAACCCTAAATGCGATTCTATTAAAATACAATTCTTTTCATGTAAGAACTGTAATAAAAAGTCCGTTTTGTAGAGTTTCTGTTACTATTGAGCCGAGTCGCGCCTTACTATAGTTCGTTACCACTAACTGTTTGAATAGTTATTTTTTTAATATGGAATTGATTTTCCGGAATTTTCAATTAATAGAAAAAAGTAACAATAATAAAAAGAGGCTCCAATTACCTGTCAATCCTTCATAAGACCCCTTCCCAGTCCACTTGGAGACAGCCTGCCCTTAATTGGGTCCATTGAGTGGATGGAACTAAAAACATCATCTTTTGATAGAGGTTTGGATGGTAGGATGACGAACTTTGGACGCTATAAAGAGAATTCAAATATTTTAGAATTATACTAACTGGGCAATGGGAATAGTAACTGATCACTATAGAATAGTAGTCAAACTGGACTTGATTGAGGGTCAAGCACTGGGATGCTCCTTCGACCTCCGATGAGCCTGACATCCCCAATCCCGTAACATGTGCAAGATTCTTCATGGGATATACTATATTGTCCGTATTAACTGAAAGTATGGAGTAGCATAACAAGAGCTTGGAGCTCATTTGGCACTTGTTGTGACAGAAGAGCCAAGAGCTCCCATGGTATGAGGTCTAGCAAAATTGTAAGAATCAATAGATTGATTTAAAAGGAAAATCAGAGGCTTAATGCCAGTCGGAACTTAAAATAAGAGCTCTGAGTCACGATATCCTTCTAAATATCAAAATTCATTAAGATCCGATCACCCACTCGTAAGTTACAAAGACCTCATTTTTTCTAATTCTTCCTCTCCCTTCAGCCCTCCAGATAGTCTAATCGGGGAAAACGACTTTATCAAGTCAATTTGTGCAGCTCCCTGACACGCCTACCAATTTTCATCGTCCTAGCACGTCAAGAAGCACCAAACTCGCCAAAGCACTGAACCCCAACCCCTAGTTCCCCCAAAGAGAGCGAATCCGGTACGGTTACGTCAATTACGTATCTACTACGTTTTCTTATTCTATCCAACAAGTTTCATCCAGAATCCTCCACTCTAAGCGTTTTCAAAGATTTTCGATTTACCCCTCTTCACTCCTCTCAATGTCAAAAGATCTGGTCAGAATTTGAAATAAAAGCTCTGAGACATGATTTCCTTCTAAATATCAAGTTTCATTAAGATCCGGCCACCCGTTCGTAAGTTAAAAATACCTCAATTTTTCTAATTTTTACAGATTAAAATCCTCCAGCTCCTCCAAAGAGAACGGATCCGTTCCAATTATGTCAATCACGTATCTAGAACTTGTGCTTATTCTTCCCATCAAGTTTCATCCCGATCTCTCTACTCTATAGGTTTTCTGAGATTTCTGTTTCCCCCCTCCAACCCCCAATTTCTCCGGATCCGATTCGAGTCGAAAAGCATCTGAGATATAGGATCCTTCTATATATCAAGTTTCATTAAGATCCGATCACCTATTCGTTCTATAAAGATACCCCAATTTTAATGTTTTCCAAGAATTCCGGTTTCCCCATCCAACTCCCCCAATGTCACAGGATCTGGTCGCAATTTACAATAAGACCTCTAAAGCACATGATTCTTCTAAACGAAATTTCACTAAGATCTGATCACCCGTTCGTAAGTTACAAATACCTCATTTTTTCTAATCCCCCCCCAACTCCACTAAAGAGATCCAATCCGGTCCGGTTATGTCAGTCACGTATCTTAGACTTGTTTTTATTCTTCCCAAAAGTTTCATCCTGATCTCTCCGCTTTAAGTATTTTCCAAGATTTCTGGTCCCCCACCCCCCAATGACGCTGGATCCGGTCGGAATTTAAAATAAGAGATCTGACTGACGAGGTCCTTTAAATATAAAGTTTCATTAAGATCCGATAACTCCTTCGTAAGTTGAAAATACAACATTTTTTTCCAATTCTTCAGAATTAACCCTCCTCTCCCCCCCCCCAACTCCCTCAAATAGAGCAGATCCATTCCGATTATGTCAACCACGTACCTAGGACTTCTGCTTATTTTCCCCACCAAGTTTCATCCCGATCCCTCCACTCTAAGTGTTTTCCAAGATTTTAGGTCCCCCCCCCCCAATATCACCGGATTTGGTCAGGATTTAAAATAAGAGCTCTGTGAGACGATAGTCTTCTAAATATCAAATTTCGCTACAATCCGATCACTCGTTCGTAGGTTAAAAATACCTCTTTTTTCTAATTTTTTGGAATTAAACCCCCCCCCCCCCACCTCCAACTACTCCAAAGAGAGTGGATCCGTTCTGGTTATGTCAATCACGTATCTAGGACTTGTGCTTATTTTTCCCATGAAGTCTCACCCCGATCCCTCAACTCGTTTTCGTTTTCTAATATTTTAGTCCCCCCCCCCCCGAATGTCACCAGAATCGGTCAGGATTTGAAATAAGGGCTCTGAGACACTACATGCTTCCAAACATCAAATTTCATCAAGATCTGATCATCCGTTCCAAGTTACAAATACCTCATTTTTTCTAATTTTTCCAACTGTCCCCCCACAACCCAGATGGTCAAATCGGGGAAACAACGATTTTTAATTTAATCTGGTCTCGTTCCTGATACGCCTGCCAAATTTCATCGTCCTAGCTTACCTGGTAGTGCCTCAAGTAGCAAAACTGGGACAGACAGACAGACCGACAGACAATCAAACAGAATTTGTGACCGCTATATGTCACTTGTTAGATACCAACTGCCATAAAAACTTAAAGCGAACAGAAGCTATTCTGTATATGAACAGGGTTGCCCCCTCCTCAATACCACCCTTTTTGCGCTAAAGACTTTTTGTTCCAATAATTTAGGAATGACTCTTGTTTTTATTAGAATAATAGCCTTTTCTAAAGGTTCTAAAAAAAAACTTTAGCATAAAGAGCACACTGAGGAGGGGCAACCCTCCTCATATACGTTATAATGTCTGTTTGTTTAAGTTTTAATTTTGCTTCGTAATTTCAGTTGAAAATATTTATTATTATTTAATTCTGATAGTTTTTAAATAATGCCAGGAAACCAAAGGGAAAACCCTTTCCTGAATGAAAATTGATCGATGGAAAGATCCTTCGACGAGCCTATATGTACACTATTGGACTTGAAATCCCCATGGCCGTATCCAGGACTTTTGTTTGGGGGGGGGAAGGTTTTGGTGAGGCGGGGAGGTTTTATTTATTTGTATAAATAACAAGAGCTAAGAGCTCATATGGCACTTGTGACGAGGCAAGAAATCAGAGGCTTAATGCCGGTCAGGATTTAAAATAAGAGCTCTGAGTCACGATGTCCTTCTAAATATCAAAATTCATAAAGATCTGATCACCAACTCTTAAGTTATAAATACCTCATTTTTTCTAATTTTTCCTCTCCCTTTAGCCCTCCAGATGGTGAAATCTGGGAAAACGACTTCATCATGTCAATTTGTGCAGCTCGCTGACACGCCTACCAATTTTCATCGTCCTAGCTCGTCAAGAAGCAACAAAATCGCATAATCACTGAACCCCTCCCCCCACAACTCCCCCAAAAGAGAGCGAATCGAGAACGGTTACGTCAATGTATCTACGGTTACATATCTACAACATTTGCTTATTCTATCTACCAAGCTTCATCCCGATTCCTCCACTATAAGCGTTTTCCAAGATTTCCAATTTCCCCCTCCAACTCCCCTCAATGTCAACAGATCTGGTCGGGATTTGAGATAAGAGCTCTGAGACATGAATTCCTTCTAAGTATCAAATTTCATTAAGATCCGGTCACCCGTTCTTAAGATGAAAACACCTCAATTTTTCTAGATTTTCCAAATTAACACCTCCTAGCTCCTCCAAAGAGAACGGGTTCGTTCCATCTAGAGCTTGTGCTTATTCTTCCCATCAAGTTTCATCCCGATCTGTCCACTCTAAGCGTTTTCCAAGATTTCTGTTTCCCTCCTCCAACCTCCTATGTCCCCAGATCCAATTCGAGTCAAAAATGGAGCATCTGAGACACAATATACTTCTATATATCAAGTTTCATTAAGATCCGATCACCTATTCGTAAGATAAAAATACCCCAAATTTCACGTTTTCCAAGAATTCCGGATTCCCCCTCCAACTCTCCCCAATGTCACAGGATCTGGTCGGATTTCAAAATACGAGCTTTAAAGCTCAAGATCCTTCCAAATATCAAATTTCATTGAGATCTGGTCACCCGTTCGTAAGTTACAAATAGCTAATTTTTACGAATTGCCCCCCCCCAATTCCACCAAAGAGAACGGATCCAGTCCGGTTATGTTAGTCACGTATCTTAGACTTGTTTTTATTCTTCCCATCCCAGTTCCATCCTGATCTCTCCGCTTTAAGTAGTTTCTATGATTTTCGTCAGCCCCCCGCCCAACCCCCCCCCCTCCCCCTATGACGCTGGATCCGGTTGAAATTTAAAACAAGAGATTTGAGTTACAAGGTCCTTCTCAACATGAAGTTTCATGAAGTGGAAAATACGTCATTTTCTACTTTTTCAGAATTAACCCCCCCCCCCCCAATAGAGTGGATCCATTCCAATTGTGTCAATCACATATCTAAGACTACCTGCTTATTTTTCCCACCAAGTTTCATCCCGATCCCTCCACTCTATGCGTTTTCCAGGATTTTAGGTTCCCCCAAAACTCCCCCCAATGTCACCAGATCCGGTCGGTATTTAAAATAAGAGTTTTGAGACACGATATCCTTCTAAATATCAAATTTCATTGAGATCCGATCACCCGTTCGAAAGTTAAAATAGTTCATTTTTTTCAAATTTTTCAGAATTCAATCCCCCCCCCCCAAAGAAAACGAATCCGTCCCGGTTATGTCAATCATGTATCTAGGATTTGTGCTTTTTTTCCCACCAAGTTTCATTTCGATTCCTCCACTCTAAGTGTTTACCCAGATTTTAGGTTTTCCCCTCCCAACTCCCCCCCTCGTCACCAGATCCGGTCGGGATTTAAAATAAGAACTCTAAGACACGATATCCTTCAAAACATCTAATTTCATTAAGATCTGATCAACCGTTCGTAAGTTAAAAATACTTCATTTTTTTCTATTTCTTACGAATTAACCGGCCCCCCCACTCCCCCCCAGATGGTAAAATTGGAAAAACAACTATTTCTAATTTAATCTGGTCCAGTCCCTGATACGCCTGCCAAATTTCATCATCCTAGCTTACCTGGAAGTGCCTAAAGTAGCAAAACCAGGACCGATAGACAGACCGACAGAATTTGCGATTGTTATATGTCACTTGGTTAATATCAAGTGCCATAAAAATTGAAAGCGTGCTTCCACAATAGGGAATACCTTTCAAGCCGAGTCTACTAACTTTTTCCGCGCAAATTCTAAAAGTCATCTGAACAAGAGCTAAGAGCTCATATGGCACTTGTGACAAGGCTGGAAAAGCTAAGAGCCAAGAGCTCATATGGTATGAGCTCTAACAAAATAAAAAAAGCTCTGAGTCACGATGTCCTTCTAAATATCAAAATTCACTAAGATCCGATCACCCACTCGTAAGTTATAAATACCTAATTTTTTCTAATTTTTCCTCTCCCTTTAGCGCCCCAGATGGTCGAATCTGGGAAAACGACTTCATCAAGTCAATTTGTGCAGCTCCCTGACACGCCTACCAATTTTTATCGTCCTAGCACGTCCAGAAGCACCAAACTCGCCAAATCACTGAACCCCTTCCCCCAACTCCCTCAAAGAGAGCGAATCCGGTACGGTTACGTCAATCACGTATCAAGGACATACCTTGAGCTTCATCCCGAGCCACCAAGCTTCATCCCGATTCCTCCACTCCAAGTGTTTTCCAAGATTTCTCCCTCCAACTCCCCCGAATGTCAAAAGATCTGGTCGGGATTTGAAATAAGAGCTCTGAGACATGAATACCTTCTAGATATCAAATTTAATTAAGATCCGATGACCTATTTGTAAGATAAAAATACCCCAATTTTTACGTTTTCCAAGAATTCCAGTTTCCCCCTCCAACTCCCCCCAATGTCACGGGATCTGGTCGGAATTTAAAATTAGAGCTTTAAAGCACAAGATCCTTCTAAATATCAAATTTCATTAAGATCTGGTCACCCTTTCGTAAGTTACAAATACATCAATTTTCAAAATTACCCCCAACCCAACTCCACCAGAGAGCGGATCCGGTCCGGTTATGTCAGTCACGTATCTTAGACAGGTTTATTCTTCCCATCTAGTTTCATTCTGATCTCTCCGCTTTAAGCATTTTCTAAGATTTCCAGTCCCCCCCAACTGCCCCCTCCCCCCAATGACGCTGGATCCGGTTAAGATTTGAAATAAGAGATCTGAGTTACGAGGTCCTTCTAAATATGAAGTTACATGAAGATCCGAGCACTCCCTCGTAAGTTAAAAATACGTAATTTTTTCTAATTTTTCAGAATTAACCCCCCCCCCAATAGAGTGGATCAGTTCCATTTATGTAAATCACGCACCTAAGACTTCTGCTTAGTTTTCCCACCAAGTTTCATCCCGATCCCTCCAATCTAAGCGTTTTCCATGATTTTCAGGTTCCCCCACCCCAAACTCCTCCCAATGTCACCAGATCCGGTCGGGATTCAAAATATGAGCTTTAAGACAAGATATCCTTCTAAATATCAAATTTCATTGAGATCCGATCACCCGTTCGTAAGTTAAAAATATCTCGTTTCTTCTAATTTTTCAGAATTAGCCCCCCCCCCCCTCCCCAACTACCGCAAAGAGAGTGGATCCGTTCCGGTTATGTCAATCATGTATCTATTAATTGTGTTTATATTTCCCACCAAGTTTCATCCCGATCCGTCCACTCTATGTGTTTTCCAAGATTTTAGGTTTCTCCCTCCCAACTCCCCTCCCCCCATTGTCACCAGATCCGATCGGGATTTAAAATAAGAGCTCTGAGACACGATATCCTTCTAAATATCAAATTTAATTGAGATCCGATCACCCGTTCGTAAGTTGAAAATAACTCATTTTTTCTAATTTTCAGAATAATCCCCCCCCCCCAACTACCCCAAAGAGAGCGGATCTGAAACTTCCCACCAAGTTTCATCCCGATCCCTCCACTCTAAGTGTTTTCCAAGATTTTACGTTTCCCCCTCCCCATATCATCAGATCCAGTCGGGATTTAAAATAACAGCTTAAGTATTTTTAACTTACGAACGGTTGATCAGATCTTAATGAAATTTGATGTTTGGAAGGATATCGTGCCTCAGATTTTTCCATTTTTTCCGAATTAACAGGCCCCCCGCTCCCCCCCCCCCAGATGGTCAAATCGGGAAAACGACTATTTCTAATTTAATTATATAATTCATCTTTACCATGTGGCTAATTTTTTAAAAATTCCGCTCAAATAGAAACACAATTCAAAATAAATGGCGCTGTGACAACATTTCTCGAACCTCCGAAATTAGTTAAAAATTTCTTTAAGTATTTCTAGATAATTCTTTTGATATTTATTTAAAAGTTCGTTATAATGAAAACTAAATTTTTTAAATTGCCAAGTTAATTTATTTGCAGAAAAACCTCTTGATATCAATTTTTGGCTTAAGATTTTACATCTATTTTTAAAATCAATATAATTACTACAAATCCTTGCATAACGAAGTAACTGTGAGAAAAACGCTGAATATGTGATATTTGAGTGTATATTACTTTCAGGGAATGGGAAACTAATCACTTCAAAATCAAAATCATCCGTTTTATTATACATTTTAAAACTTAATTTATTATTATCACAAATATTAATATTTAAATCTAAGAAATGATCTTCATGACCAGCGCCATGACTAGGCTCAAGAATAAGCTCTGATGGATATATATTTTTAGAAATATCAATGAAATCCTTACAATTTAAGACCAAAATATCATCTAAATATCTTTTATTATTTGACAAAGCATGTTTTAAATTAATTGGATTATTCTTATCCATCATATATTTATATTCTAGTTGACTTAAAAACAAGTCAGCTATAAATGGGCTGGCATTCCCCCCCATGGGAATTCCCATAATTTGCTTGTACAAATCACCCCCAAATCTTATATAAGTATTGTATAAAACAAATTCCAATAACTCAAAAATCATATCCAAGCTGTAACATCTCAAGTTAACTGTAGTATTAAAGCAGTTTGTCCATATGGCTTTTTTATTATAACTGTCTATTTTCAAGAACCTTTTACTAGATAAGAGGAAAGATTTCTTTATAACAGTTTTTAAATTATCAAACACTAAATTGAGTGATAAATTAGTATACATTGTCGCAAAATCGAAAGACTCAATTCTTTTCGCTGAAACCATTGTTAAAGAATCTATCACCTGCAGTGAATTATTAACACTCCAATATGGATTAAAATTCAGGTTTTTTGCAATGTGTTAATATTTGTGATTTGGTAAAATTTATAATATTTAGTTTACCTATTGTTGCTAAAGGGAGGGATATATTAACAGGATAAGCTTGTTTTGGTTTTACTTGGTTGTTTTACATTTGCTGTTTTTTTTTTCATAGGCATGTATTTTGGGGGTGATACCTGACGCGGGGATGCCATGGATATTCTGTGGTAGCCACAACACTGTGCTGGGTAGAGAATTTAGAGTGGCGAAACCCTATATAGGCCAGTGTATTCTCCTGATGAGCCCTTATGTTGGGTGTTGCCTCTGAATTATTTATCTATATTATTTTTTCTATTGTTTGGTAAATGACGACTTATACTTATTGACGACATGACTGCCTGTCCATGGATTATTCTTTATGGTTGATTGTGTGTGGCTATGCTGTTTGACCTATGTGATTGTATGGATGAGTAGGTTTAAGGCCTCATTCAAGTGCTGGTCTATATTAATCACTAATTTAGGAAAACAGTCTTCCTTTTCTCCTTCTGTCTCTTTTTTTTTTTTTTTTTTTTTTTTGTGCTGTAGCATTGGTGATTTCTCTTTTCATGATATTATTCCAGGTTGGATCCAGTGCTGGTGGAGAAAATTTTTTTAGTTTTCTCCCCGACAGACCTTTACCCTGGTCCAGGTTTTTAACCTGATATTGTTAATTATTGGTGAGATGGCACTTATGCAAATTTCATGTTCTTTCATCTTTTTGCTTATGTATTTATTGACCTATTGACCTATTGACCTTGGCATGTTTTTTGGACTTTGATTGTTGGATTTTGATTTGGATGTTGGTTTGTTTTGGATTTATTTTCAATAACTTTTTATGCAACAAAACACAAATATTAGCCTCGGAACTCGGAACGATTTTTTGAAAAATAGTAAGTGTAAAAGTCGTTGTTTTCTTTGCCAAGATCATTTTGTCCCACGGACTTCTGTTAAAAGTACATTGTATAATAAAAATTTTGCATGCAAGTTACGTGGTAATGTTAATTGTAGAACAACCAATGTAATTTACCTATTAGAATGTAATAAATGCTGCCTACAATATGTGGGGGAAACAACTAATAATATATATAAAAGATTTTCTGGACACAAGACAACAGTTAATAATGAAAAAACTAATAACTATCTAGTTCAACATGGTAGTAATGGTAAATGTTCCATATCAGATATAACTGTCACAATTTTAGAAAATTTAGAATTAGAAAATTTAAATAAAGAAGAGAAGAATAATAGACTACGTAAACAGGAGGATTTCTGGATCCATACTCTTGGTACAGCTTATCCTTTTGGGTTAAATGATCGTGTAGCAAAATATGGTGACATGTCTCATGTTGTTGTTAAATGTATTGATGGTTTTATGGACCATCCTTCTTTTACTTGTCCTATTAAACGTAAAAAACGATCGAGAGGACATAGGAAAAATAATAGAAAAAATGAATTAGATGTACATATGCTTTCTATAGATCTATGCCAGCTACTTGAATCTAGGGGTATGATTTCTGTAATAAAGTGTCTAAATAATTTATCCAAGAGGAATTTAATCAAACTTTTCTGGATTGTGAAGAATAATACAGCTCTTGATTATAATTTTAAAGTAATATGTGATACAATTTGCATTCTAACTAAAACGAAATTTATTTCAAAAAAGAAGAAGTTCGATAAGATTAGTAATAAGGATAACAGATTATATTTACCTATTAATTTTACTTGTAAGCAGATTGAAGATATTAATTTACCAGAAATTTTAAATCAGCGGCATGTGAAACAGGCCCTTCCTAGTAATTTAAATTATAATGATAGTCCAGTTTTAACTTATAAATTTTCAAAAACTATTGGGCAAATTATTTTTAATTATAATTTAATACTAAAAAAACTAGATAGCGATATAAATTGGAAACCGGTTTGTAATTGTAAGCAACTTGGCCCATTTGTAAATCCTACTTACAAACATGTTATAACAGGGGACTTGTCAATAATAAAGCAAGATGATCTTCAAATTATAATGAATAAAGGGGCAAATTTCCGTCTTTCTCATCATCTGAAACCATCGAGTGTTCTTGATGGCTTGGAAAATGATTTTGATTTATTTATTGATAAGTGGTGTAAGAAAGAGAATAAAAATAAAGAGAGTTTTGAAAGTTGGAAGAATTTAATTATTAGTAGAGTAAGAAATAAAATATATTCTAACTTAAAAAATAGTAACACTAAATCATTATTTTATAATGCGAAGGTTAAACAAGCAATTGCTAATCTAAAGAACGAATTTGTAATTGTGCCAGTGGATAAAGCTAATAATAATTTTGCCATAATTTGTCAGAAGCTGTATTGTGATATTTTAAAAAGGGAGTTATGCACAACTAATGTTTATGAAAAGGTAAATATAGAGGATGAGAATTTAATTGAAAAGACTGAAGAAATACTTTTTAAAAATTTTAATATTAAAATAAATGACAATGATAAAAAGTTCCCTTTCCTATATTGGACTGTAAAATTTCATAAGAATCCCCCTAAACCACGGTTTATTGCTGGAGCAGCTAAATGTCCAACCCGCATTGCTGCTACTGACCTCTCTTTAATTTTAAAGGAAATTGTAAGTAAACTTAAAACCTATTGTTCTGGTATTAAAAAATTTTCGAATTTTAATCCATATTGGAGTGTTAATAATTCACTGCAGGTGATAGATTCTTTAACAATGGTTTCAGCTAAAAGAATTGAGTCTTTCGATTTTGCGACAATGTATACTAATTTATCACTCAATTTAGTGTTTGATAATTTAAAAACTGTTATAAAGAAATCTTTCCTCTTATCTAGTAAAAGGTTCTTGAAAATAGACAGTTATAATAAAAAAGCCATATGGACAAACTGCTTTAATACTACAGTTAACTTGAGATGTTACAGCTTGGATATGATTTTTGAGTTATTGGAATTTGTTTTATACAATACTTATATAAGATTTGGGGGTGATTTGTACAAGCAAATTATGGGAATTCCCATGGGGGGGAATGCCAGCCCATTTATAGCTGACTTGTTTTTAAGTCAACTAGAATATAAATATATGATGGATAAGAATAATCCAATTAATTTAAAACATGCTTTGTCAAATAATAAAAGATATTTAGATGATATTTTGGTCTTAAATTGTAAGGATTTCATTGATATTTCTAAAAATATATATCCATCAGAGCTTATTCTTGAGCCTAGTCATGGCGCTGGTCATGAAGATCATTTCTTAGATTTAAATATTAATATTTGTGATAATAATAAATTAAGTTTTAAAATGTATAATAAAACGGATGATTTTGATTTTGAAGTGATTAGTTTCCCATTCCCTGAAAGTAATATACACTCAAATATCACATATTCAGCGTTTTTCTCACAGTTACTTCGTTATGCAAGGATTTGTAGTAATTATATTGATTTTAAAAATAGATGTAAAATCTTAAGCCAAAAATTGATATCAAGAGGTTTTTCTGCAAATAAATTAACTTGGCAATTTAAAAAATTTAGTTTTCATTATAACGAACTTTTAAATAAATATCAAAAGAATTATCTAGAAATACTTAAAGAAATTTTTAACTAATTTCGGAGGTTCGAGAAATGTTGTCACAGCGCCATTTATTTTGAATTGTGTTTCTATTTGAGCGGAATTTTTAAAAAATTAGCCACATGGTAAAGATGAATTATATAATTGTTTAGTTCATTCAGGTTTTTTGCAATGTGTTAATATTTGTGATTTGGTAAAATTTATAATATTTAGTTTACCTATTGTTGCTAAAGGGAGGGATATATTAACAGGATAAGCTTGTTTTGGTTTTACTTGGTTGTTTTACATTTGCTGTTTTTTTTTTTCATAGGCATGTATTTTGGGGGTGATACCTGACGCGGGGATGCCATGGATATTCTGTGGTAGCCACAACACTGTGCTGGGTAGAGAATTTAGAGTGGCGAAACCCTATATAGGCCAGTGTATTCTCCTGATGAGCCCTTATGTTGGGTGTTGCCTCTGAATTATTTGTCTATATTATTTTTTCTATTGTTTGGTAAATGACGACTTATACTTATTGACGACATGACTGCCTGTCCATGGATTATTCTTTATGGTTGATTGTGTGTGGCTATGCTGTTTGACCTATGTGATTGTATGAATGAGTAGGGTTAAGGCCTCATTCAAGTGCTGGTCTATATTAATCACTAATTTAGGAAAACAGTCTTCCTTTTCTCCTTCTGTCTCTTTTTTTTTTTTTTTTTTTTTTTTTTTTTTTTTTTTTTTTGTGTTTGTGCTGTAGCATTGGTGATTTCTCTTTTCATGATATATATATATATATATATATATATATATATATATATATATATATATATATATATATATATATATATATATATATATATATATATATATATATATATATATATATATATATATATATATATATATATATATATATATATATATATATATATATATATATATATATATATATATATATATATATATATATATATATATATATATATATATATATATATATATATATATATATATATATATATATATATATATATATATATATATATATATATATCTATATATATATCTATATATATATATATATATATATATATATATATATATATATATATATATATATATATATATATATATATATATTCCAGGGACTTATTGGTCATGTATCAATCCTTTGACAAGGTGTTCCACCTGAGATTACAGGCGGCAAAGCTTATTAGACTTAGGTCAAATGTTTGCCTTTGCGTCCAAGTAAATTCAGCCCCCCTCCCATTTTGCATACAAAGTTCAGTGGATATTGTCCGTCACGCGTTAACCTAAAATCAATCTTATCTTTCATCCCTTAGTTCTATGACTATCTACCTGAGTTTTGCCCTAGGAATGATGTATGGACGAATGGATAATAGATACATCTATCAACAAGTAAAATGAAATCATTTATATACAACCCTAAAAGGGGCTTATTCCAGATTTAACTTTATATATATAAATAACTGGAAGTTTCGGTTTGGCTTTCATAGTGACAAAGTAAAAGTGAAGGGTAACAAAAATTGTCAGTTATTTGCATATTCAAATAAACTTAAAAGTGTGGTGTAGAGAAACCAAAAAATGACTTGCCCTAAAAAAGGCTCTCCAAAAATTACCAAGTCCAGGATGAGATGAAGATCATTAAACGAGGTAGGATATTCTAATTAAGGTATTAAAAAAAGTCATAAAAATGACTTGGATGATTTGAAGACCCTTCAGTTTTTTAACGAATACCCAATTGATGTATCATCACCAAAAAGCCTAACCAATTTAAGTAAATTGTTACTTTGTACGAAAACATTAACTTAGAAGAAATGGAACAACTATAGATTGAATGGAAAAATAAAGACGGAATTTCAAAATAGAGAAGCCTCTAAAGAAGAGAGGGGAGAATTTGACGCCCACTAATCTTAAATATTATACCCAAATGTTTCAATAACAGATGAAGTTACTGTAAGACCGGGTAAGTTTTTCTGACACCGAAAACTAGAAAGTGTGCTAACTGCAAATTTTTTGGCCACACGAAAGATGTGCGCTGTAATATCGCACAAACCTGAAGAAAATGTGCCAGCAGACCATTCGGCTGAAAATTGTACCTAAAATCAAATTAAATGCAGAAATTGTCATAGCACAGACCACATGAATGGGGATAAAAATTGTTCGAAGCATAAAGAAGTCTTTGAAATTGGCAAAATTTCAGTAAAGAACCAAGTTCCATGGAGAGCAGCAAAAGTGACATATGCAGAACTAGCAAGAACAGGACAAGAAAGACCAAAGACAGTTGAAAACAGTAATCGATCAGAAAATTTATTACCAGAGAGGGCTCACCCAGAAATAAATGCAACTACACAAATCCAGAAAGTATTAACACCTCTTATATGTACAATGAAAATTGTATCGAAACCGAACATAAATGAAAATTTTAAGATTGAAGAAATTAAAAGAGCTGCAGAAAAATTGTTTCCCGGAATAATAAGCTTTGAGGAAACAGGATCTGAAATAGAAGAATTTTTACTAACAACCTGGAATGAATCAAGGGACTAGTCAGGATAACCAAGATAGTAGCGTCACCAGAAACAGCAAAATGAAATTTTGGCAATTAAACTGCAACAGCTTCAATAAAACAAAATTAGTTGAATTCAAAAAGGTGTTAAGTGATGAAAACCCTACGATAGTGTGTTTACAGGAGACATGATGGTCCAACCTAACTATTACCAATTTAAAGGGATATGAGTTGGCCAGAATAGACGGAAAAAAACAGGAAGTCAAATGGTGCAGGACTAGCCATTTTGATAAATGAAGATTATTTCCAAATAACATATATTTTAGATTTAACTAGTGATATGATAAATTTAGAAGTCGTTCTAGTAAAGTGTGTTAGAATAGATGGCGCGGTTTATACGGTGGCAAACATTTATAATAATAATAGGCAAAATTTTATAAAAGATGATCCTGACCTCGTATACCAGAGCTGGAGGGAGCTAAGATCCTGTGTGGGAATTTTAATGGCCGTTCTTTTTGTGGGAATCCAATGGTAGTCAAAATAGGTCAAAACAGGATATTTACTTTTGGATTGAATTACATTGGAATAAACATGTTGAAAGTACTTTTGGATTTAATTGCTTTGAAATGACCATGTTGAAAATAAAGTAAAACTCGCCAGAAAATATTCAACAAAATTATTATGTGCCGCCAGAACCACTTGGGGTCTTAAACCATTTGCCCTAAGATAATTTTATATAGCTGCTATTGAATCCACCATTTTATATGCAATACATGTATGGTTGTCAGCGCTGATTAAAAAGAAAATTGTGAAAAAGTTAGTATCTGTCCAAAGAATTTCTATAGTTTTGATTTCAAAAAAAAAATTTCCGCTAAATTATTGGTCATCCCTAAATAATTTAAATAGCCATTAATCAAATGAACATACAGATTTTACAGACTCGGAAGCAAATTATGTATTCGTAAATTCCCTTTCTTCTCCTAATACTATAAATTTAATTCGAAAAACTTAACGCATAAGCCTATATATGAAATGGTATGAAATACTCAGCCAAGCTGTAAGCCCTGGACTCTCTAGTTTGTCTCTGATCATAATGACCTTCTTCAAGTTTCAAAAATTTCTCGTAATTATAAACTGACACAATTGTTACCGGTCATTGTAAATTAAATTCATTTTTATGTAGAATTAATAAAAGTATTTGTTACACTTGTGAAGAGACTTTATATCATTATCTTTTTGAGTGTAAGCTTTTAAAATAAAATTTAGATTACAAGTTTTCTTACTCTGATATTTTTAATATTAATGTTATTTGATTTATTAAATAGACTCAATATGCCGTTCTAACATACTTGAATCAAACAAAGAGACTGGAAATTGCGTAATTTTTGTTTTCCCCTTTGTGCTATTTCGTAGATTGTATTTTGTAGCTGTATTTGTGATATAATCTATGTGTTGTATTATGTAGATTAGATAGCTAAACCCTCTGTAGGAGTTTATTCACTAAATAAAATAATTCATTCATTCATACCATAAAAGGATAAGACCTTCGCTGAAGCTCAGTTCTTCTCTTATAACTGTGTCTACAGCATCTCTCATTCTACAAAGCATTACATTACTAGAAATTTTCTAATAAGAGACCAGGCTAACGCCTCGATAATTACCACACTCACTCTGATTAACTTTCTTATACAGTTTTTTAATTAAGATTTCCCTGAAATCTCTAGGTACTCCCCTTTTTTCGTAGCCCGGATTCATAATCTTCAGTGAGTTATTTTTAATCTCAGAACCATACTTAAGAAATGCATCTTATATAGTTTAATCATGTACCGTTTGAAGCAATTTTCCCCTTTCTTCGTGTGATTTTCCCATTTAAAATTGAATTAAGAATTGGGAAGCTAATCAAAGCCAGTATCTGTCTTTTTGATATCCCATTCCCCCTTATTAGAATATTGGTTTTGAAGGTGTTCATCCAACCTCGTTTATTTTCCAAACTATACGAAGAATCCCCTGCTGAATATTTACAGAAGGAAAAAATCCTTCCTCCTCTTACAGACCTAGGACACCGGGAACCGGGAACGTGAGAGGATCTTTACATTGAGGAATTTATCATGAGAGAAGAGAATTTCCATGAAGGGGGCGCTGGATTTTCCAGCATTATTTAAAAAAAAAAACAATCAGAAATTCAATTAAAAAAGATTTTTTCAACTGAAAGTAAGGAACAACATTAAAACTTGAAACAACTAACCTAACTGATCGACAATCTATAAATGAGCATATACATTATCAAATTTTTAAATTGTTACTAATGTAACAAACTTCTTTTATGTCCCCTTTAATTCCCCTTCTTAAAATTCTCCTTTAAATTTCTATCAGCAAACCGACATTTCTTTTATTAAATATATAATTTTCCTGACTGAAAGACAGAGCGAATTCACATAAGCGATTACTCTAGTAATTGCAAATTCCCAGGAACTGTTATACTAGTTGGTTTACATTTTAGTTTTAATGGGTGGCTTTTGAGATTTCTATTCGTTAGAGACAGAGAATTTGAAATCAAATAGCGTCAGATAACTCAAGGATAAATGGCAAATTCGCCCTTTACCGATATTAAGATTTATCTCAAGAATAGTTTGTGCAAATTTGCCCTCAATCTCCAAGTAAGAAAGATTTACTAAGTAAAAAATTCTAAGTAAGAAATATTTGTGTAAACATTACAGCCTCATCCAAATTCCTAGTATAAATAAAAAAAAAACTCTTTAGTGGGAGAATAGCAAAGAATGATACTAACTACTGCACATAATATAGTAAAATAGAAATCGGTAAATGCCAGTCAACCACATTTAATTCAGTTTAAGCCATCAATCAAGTTTCAAAAAACCTCATTTCCCCGTTTATATCCCAGAGACCCAATATTCCTCAGCCATTATCCAAGAAACAATACAAATTTTTTTCCAGATTAATTTCTATACCTTGAATCCTGCTTCGTCAATAGCCATTGGTATCAAATTATGTGTCGGTGAGTCTCTTCTTCTCTCCTAAAGAAAATCCAACTGCCAGGTTTTATAGAAATTGTTCTTCTTTTTTTGAATTTGTGCTTCTGTAAATTACGAAGAGAATTCTGAGCCTGAAAAAGCACATAATTTATGTGAAGTAAACAGACATATTTTACTACCGTACTTGCCTCATAACACCGTGCTATGGTACGGCAATCAGATAATCAGTATTTTTTTTTAAGAACATGAAACACTATTCCGAAATGGTGAGTAGGAGACAAGGGCTGACACGTACGTAGGGGGTGCCCCCCCCCCCCGAAATCCCATGATTAGTTTTTATTTTCATATAATTTTCTGATAGCCATATCACATAACTTCACATAGCCATATCATCTCCAAATCCCGCGGCATGATATACAGGAATAAAAATCAAACAAATCCACAAACTAAAAAATTAGGGTGACTGATTTGAGATCTCATATAGACATCTAGAGTGGTAAAACATTAAGGAGAAGATGGCAAAGATCATGACATATATGAGGGGGGGAGGTATATTTGCGGTTAATACGATTATTATATCTGGAAAGAGCCTAAAAGAGGCATTCAGTAGGGTCCAATTTATTCCTATGCAAGTAAAAATTTATCTCCAAATATACATAAAAAATTATTTTTCAAAATCTAGAAGGGGTTGGGAGTTTTTTTCAATTTCTTTACGTGAGAATCAAAACAATATAACTTTCCAAATATAAAAGGGAAGTATTATATTCCGAAACAAATATGACTTTAATAGTTCTTAAGGTCATTGTTTATAATTATCCTATCTGGAAGCAAAATTCATCGTACATTTGCATAAATATCTGTTAATGATCAATATAAAATATGTCGTTCACGAAGATAGTCAACTGCTAGAAAAAGAAATATAACGTACTGTATAAATTGTATTAAAACTTTGGCTACTTCTCAAGCGAAAAGATCTGTTAAGAAAACACAGAAAAAAAGTGACTAAAAAAAATGATTACTGATGCGTCTAAAACTTAAATTAAAACGTTAAAACTTAAACATTAAAACTTAACACGAACAGAAATTATTACAATTATGAAGGAGTTGGTCCCCTCCTCAATGCCTCGCTCTTTACGCTAAAGTATTTTTAGTAATTTCAAAAGAGCTATTTATTCTAATTAAACGGCCTTTGTGAATCAGGGGTCATTCTTAAAGAATTGGAACAAAATTCTAAATTTAGTGTGAAGAGCGAGATATTGACGAGGGGATGAACCTTCTCATATACGTAATGAAAATATACAAATAGATAAGTTCGTTGGGTAAGTTAATTAGTAATACGTATATTTATTACTAATAAAAACGTACGTAATAAAATTAAGAATTCCAGTGGCCTTTTTAAGTAACAAAAAACTGGAGGGCAACTTGACCCCCTCCCCCGCCCATTTTTCTCAAAATCGTCCGATTAAAACTTTGAGAAAGCCAATTAACCAAAAAAGGTTAGATTAATATGCAAATTTCGTTTTAATTATTCAAGTACGGCGAGACAAAATCTATCCCTGTCTTAATTCAAAAACGTTCAGAAATTAAATAAAAAACTTTTTTTTAAACTGAAAGTAAGGAGTGAAATTAAAACTTAAAACGAACAGAAACTATGCTGTATATGAAAGGGGTTGTCCCCTCTTCAATGCCCCGCTCTTTACGCTGAAGTGTGACTCTTTCTCACAACTCTACTTTTAAAACAATAAAAATATTTAGCGTAAAGAGCGGGGTGTTAGTGTAAAGAGCCTTTTCATATACGGAATAATTTCTGTTCGTTTTAAGTTTTAATGTCGCTTCTTATTTTCAGTAAAATAAAACTTGTTTTTCTTACTTAATTCTTGTAAACAGCACTGATAAATTCAATGTATTTGTCTGGTTACCATACAAGAACAAGACCTACGCTAAAGCTCTTCTAACAACAGAATCGAAAGTTTGTTCATTATCTATAAAACTAAAGACTAAAGGTGTTTGATGACTCAGGCACTTCTCAATTATTAACCTTAAAGGGAAAATTTGGCCTAGAGATCCTCAGCACTTTCTAAGACCACGCTTCTTTTCCTTTCATAAACTTGTCTAATGCATGTCTCAGTTTAAAGATCATCATATTACTAAGTAACTTGCTGCCTACAAAGACCAGACTAATGCCTAGATAAATATCATAGTCACCCACTTATCACCTTTCTTATACAGTGGTTTAATTAAGCTTTGTTTTCTGAAATTGCTAGGTACTTCTTCTTTTCCGTAAATCATATCCACAATCTTGAGTGAGTTATTTCTAACCTCAGGGCCACCATGTTTATAAAACTCATCTTGTATTGTCTAATCATGTACCGGCTGACACATTTTCCCCTTTCTTCCAGTGATTTTCGCATTAAAAATTGAAAGAAGAATTGGGAAGCTAAGAAAAGCAAATGCCTGTCCTTTAGATATCCCATTTCCCCTTATTAGAATACTTGTTTTGAAGGTGTTCATCCGATCTCGTTTATTCTCCTGTCTATACAAAGAAGTTTTTGTTGATTGGCAGAGAGAAAAAATCCTTCCTCCTCTTATAGACCTGGAACCATTCGGGAATCTCAGTTCCACACCTACCTTAATACTATTGCTTATCTTGTCAACTTAAGTGGTAAAATTCCTCAAAATGCCTGACTTAAATTAATTTCCAAAAATGGCATTTGACTTGGTTAATTACAATGTATTAGTTGTTACTGAATTCAATGTTGACATTTTCCTAGTGAAATTGGTTGCTTCTTTTATATCATATAAATAAAAAGTAGTCAAATACCACATTCGTTGTTTCACCCTCTCTGCAACGTACTCTCCAAGTTCGACTCCACAGTCTCGCTAAGGAGTTTTCCCATGAATTGAAATTTATTGATGAGCTTAAGGCTAATCATCTTAATTTGTGTCCAATGGTATTTTTCCTATGATAGAAAATCATGAATAACTTCTGCGATTTAAGCGATTTTGAGCTGATTTGTTTTTTGATGACTCTCGAGTTAAAAAGGAAAAAACTGTTGGTTTCACTTTTTCTGTATATGCTTTACATACTTTGGAAAAAAATAAATCAAGTAATTTTAGTTTTTTTTTTTGTTTTTTTTTTTTTAGTTTATTCTGCCATTATTGAAAAAAAAAATCTTCGTTGACGCATTGTTATATTTTTATTTTTACTGGTGCAAAAAATTATTTTTAATTTTCAACATTTTTCGTGCTAGAAGGTATGAAGTTGGTTCTAGAGGGTAGAATTTTGGATTATGTGTAGATTTTATAATCTACAACCATTACAGCAAATTTCTGATGTCTATCAAAAATAGTTTGAAAGCAAAATCAGAAAAATACAATTTCAAAATGTGCTTGCTTTTTACTTTATTTTACCTCTATTTCCTCCTTAATAGCGTTGTTCATCAGCCAATAGAAAAAAAAAAGGTTGTTACTTTTTCCGCAAGGCATTGTATTTCCGATTGGAACTGTCAACTTGTTGATAAGACATTTGAGCTATGAGCAAGAAAACTATCAACAAAAGGTGGCTGAATTTAAAAGGAAATTCGGAGGAAATTTTTTTAGGGTGGTATATAAGGAAGGAATGGATTGAAATTATAGTAAATGATAAGTTATATGGGGCTTACAGAGTTGGGAGAGTTTTCGAGTGCATAAGGATCATTTTCTGTAATCTGGTTGCTTATTAATAAAGAATAGAACACATTTATTCATTACTAGCACTCCTTTGTCCATCCCCATCTTGAGTACCCCTCTCCGGTTTGGCACCCGCAAATTTTGAAAACAAATTAATTTTATTCAAAGATTAGCCTCTTCACCTCAAGATATGCTGCTTGACTTCAAAATACGAAAAAAAATATCCCTAGTGTTCGGGAAAAATTATCAAAAAAGATCCTATTTTTCATGCTTGTACTGACCTCTTTTCAAGTTCACAGTCTTTTTTTTTATATTATCACCCATATAATATGGCCCAAAATCTATATAGGTGTTTTCAAATTTTTAATTGATTGTTTTTATAAAATGACGGTGCATTCCTTTGCCAGTTTTATACATGGAATTGTTTATAAGCCTTTTATATGTTGTTCTGCTTTTGTTTTTATTTCAGAATAGAAATTTATAAGCAAATATACATTAATCGGCTCTAACTGATCGACTATCTGTAAATGAGTAGACACGCAATCAAATTTTTTAATTATTACTAATGTAACAAACTTAGTTTAGGTCCCCTTCTTAAAACTCCCCTTTAAATTTCTATCATCAAAACGATATATGTTTTACTAAATATATAATTTTCCTGACTGAAAGACAAAAAGCGAATTCTCATAAACGATTACACTAGTAATTGCAAAGTCTTGATATTAAATAGCGTCAGTTAACTCAAGGATAAAGGGCAAATTTGCCCTTTACTGATATTAGGATTTAACTCAAGAATAGTTTCTGCAAATTTCCCCAGTCTCTAAGTAAGAAAAATTTTCTAAGTAAAAAATTCTGAGTAAGAAATATTAATTAAACACCCGTCAAACCAAAATTGGTAGCCTCTCTCTAGTCCCTAGTATAAATTCAAAAGAAAAAATTCTTTACAAAGAGAATAGCAAAGAACGATGCTAACTACTGCACATAATATGATAAAATAGAAATAGGCAATTGCCAGTCAACCACATTTAGTTCAGTTCAAGGCTTCAATCAAGTTTCAAAAACCCCATCCTCCTGTTTATATCCCTGACACCGAATATTCCTCAGCCGTTATCCAAGAAATAATACACATTTGTTTTCCAGATTAATGTCTACTACCTTGTATCCTACTTCCTCAATAGCCATTGGTATCAAATTGGGTGTCTTTGAGTTTCCTCTTCTCTCCTAAATAACATCCAACTGCCAGGTTTTATAGACATTTGAAATTGCGCTTCTTTTATATTACGGTGAGAATTCTGCGCCTGGAAAAGCACAGAATTTACGTGAAGTGAACAGACACATTTTTAATTACCACACTCACTTTAATTACCACACTCACTCTGATTAACTTTCTTATAAAGTTTTTTTAATTCTTATAGATTTTTTTTTAACTAAGATTTCCCTGAAACCTCTAGGTACTTCCCTTTTTTCGTAGCCCGTATTCATAATCTTCAGTGAGTTATTTTTAACCTCAGAACCATACTTAAGAAATGCATCTTGTATAGTTTAATCATGTACCGGTTGAAGCAATTTTCCCCTTTCTTCGTGTGATTTTCCCATTTAAAATTGAATTAAGAATTGGGAAGCTAATCGAAGCCAGTGTCTGTCCTTTTGATATCCCATTCCCCCTATTAGAATATTGGTTTTGAAGGTGTTCATCCAACCTCATTTATTTTCCAAACTATACGAAGAATCCCCTGCTGAATATTTACAGAAGGAAAAAATCCATCCTCCTCTTACAGACCTAGGACACCGGGAACCTCAGTCCTACATCTACCTCCTATTATTTAGCTTATCTTGTCAACTTTACAAGTAAAGGATAGAACATAATTATTCACTAGGTATCCTCATTTATTCGTCCACATATTGAATATGCTTCTCCGGTTTGGAACCCAAAAATTTCGAAGAAAATCCAAAAAAATTAACTTTCTTCAAAGGATAGCCTCTTGACTTGAATATACAAAAAATTGTCCCTAATATCCAGGGAAAAATTGAAAAAAAATTATTCTCTTTTTTTCGCTTGTACTGACCCTTTTCAAGTTCACAATCTTTTTTTTCCTATTATGGCCCATATAATATGGCCAAAAATTTATATACGTGTTTTTAAATATTTTTATTGTTTTCATAAAATGACAGTGCATTCCTTTGCCAGTTTTATATATGGAAGTGTTTATAAGCCTTTTTTATGTTATTCTGCTTTTGTTTTTACTTCAGAATAGAAATTCGGCCAAGCTAGACTTCTGTTATCTTAAAATAAATTTTGCATTTGCATTTGCTTAAATCTTCTTTTTAGTACAAGGAAAAATGTTTAATATTAGAAAATTTGAGCCTTAAGCAAAGTTACATTATTCAGCTCTAACTGATGGACTATATGTAAATGAGGATATATGTTAACAAATATTAAAATTGTTACTAAAGTAAAAAACCTAGTTTCTGTCTTCTATAAATTTCTATCAGGAAAACGAAATTTCTTCTGCTAAATGTATAATTTTCCTGACTTAAAGACAAAAAGCGAATTCACACGAACTGCTATACCAATTGTCTAATAATTTAGTTTTATTGGGCGGCATTTGAGATTTCTATCCATTAGAGAGGGATCTTAAAATCAAATAGCCTCAATTAAATCAAAGATAAGCGACAAATTCGCCTTTTACCTATAGTTAGGAATTAACTCAAGGATAAATAATGCAAATTTACCCTCCGTTTCTCAGTCAGAAAAATAATATATTTGTTGAACACCCATCACAAGATAATTTGTAGCCTCTCCCTAATCCCTAGTATTAATCCAAAAGAGAAAACTCTTTAAGAGAAAAAATAGCAATGAACGATATTACTACTGCACATAATGTGGTAAAATAAAAATAAATAATTATTAGTCAACCGCAAATAATTCAATTTCAGATTTCAATCAAGTTTCAAAAATAGCTCATCCAAGAAACCCAATATCATATCCAATAAACCCAATATTATATCCAAGAAACCCAATATTCCACAATCGTTATCTAAGAAATAATACAAATTTGTTTTCCCGGTCAATATCTACTACCTTATATCCTACTCCGCCATAAGCCATTGGTATCACATTGGGTATCGCTGAGTCTCTTCTTTTCTCCTAAACAACATCCAGTGGCCATTTCCAATTTCAAATATGTTTCTTTAGACTTTGCTCCTCTTTCTTTGACGTTGTGGTTTTTTTCGTAATACGTGGGGGGTTTTCGCGCCTGAAAAAGCCCATAATTTATGGTAAGTAAACAGTCACATTTTACTACCGTGCTTACAGTGCTTTGATACAGCGATCAGCGAATTAGTTTTTTTTTTTTTTAAATAGATGAAAGACAATTCCGAAAAGGTAAGCAGGTGACATGGGCATTCAATCCCAAAATCTTACTTTTTTTAATAAGTGTTTCACGACTTCACAAAAGGCTCGAAACAAAACTTGAAAAATACACCAAAAAGAAAAATCGTACAAAATTGAAGTACTAAAAACAAAACGAAAATTAAAATGGGCCTCATTTACAGGGTATCCAGTTGCTTTAAAGTAAAGAAAGTAAGCAAGAAGACATGTTGGCCACAAACCTAAGCCGTTACAAGATATTTAAGGCCTAATTCAGTGTTGTATAAAGATACTATTGAGAGGATTATCCAGGGCATACAAATAAATATTAGCCTAAATAGTGGTCAAATAAAGATTCCTAGAAAATGTTCCGCCGTCTTTACTAATAATTCTACCATGGTAAGTGACGCTGCTTTATTGACTTAAGTTTTCTTAAAATTAATTTTTCAAACGCATTCTAGCCCCTTGAACTCGCAAAATCTCTAAAAGTTCATTCATTTTACCAACATTTTCATCTAAGATGCTTAAATCATCAAGTCTAGGGGACTTTTATTTCCGTACTCTCATATTACCTTTGCTGTGCTTCTTAGGACAAAGTCCACCAGAATCATCCGTACTAATGGTGATAGAACGCAACTTCGTTGAACTACTGATTTAATATGAAACCAGCTTCAAACCTCATATTCTACCTTAACCGCAGCAGCGTTATCAAACAGTTCCTGGTAACAGACTGTGGTAAGGAGGGACCCGGCTGAATAGCGACCGAAACTGTAAAAAACGGCATTTTGATGTCAATAGATACAACAACTGAATCGGACTTTTATGCTGATTAGAAATATACAAGTTTCATCAAGTTAAATCCTACCCATCAAAAGTTACGAGTCTGAGAAAATTTGCCTTATTTTCAAAAAAAAGGTAAAGACGCCCGAAAAGTCATAGAATCTTAATGGAAAGCACAAAATGAGATTCAGCATATCAGTGAACCCTACTGTAGAGGTTTCAAGCTCCTATCTGCAAATATGTTGAATTTTGTATTTTTTGCAAGAAAATTCACAGTGTTTATTTGTATTTTTTTCTATTTTTTTCCCAGGGGTGATCCTGTCGACTCAATGGTCAAAGAATGTTGCAAAAGAGCTCATTTTAACAGAGTTTAAAAGTTCTAGTGTCCTTTTTAAGTGACCACAAAGATAAGGGACAACTAGACCCCTCCCAAGCTCATTTCATCGGGGGAGGGGGTTACGTGAGAGGATCTTTACATTGAGGAATTTATCATGAGAGAAGAGAATTTCCATGAAGGGGGCGCTGGATTTTCCAGCATTATTTAAAAAAAAAAAAAATCAGAAATTCAATTAAAAAAGATTTTTTCAACTGAAAGTAAGGAACAACATTAAAACTTGAAACAACTAACCTAACTGATCGACAATCTATAAATGAGCAT